>NW_026099578.1:12936-35276 GCF_025091365.1 Daktulosphaira vitifoliae
GAATCAACACAATTTTTTTATGAGAAATAATATTTTTTAATAATCCCTTTTTCATTCGACATTCTTTATCTTAATCAGGGTATTAATAAGGAACTAGCAGATCATGCAGCTTTTGTAATTATCCACCAATTTTTTAGAATTAAACACTATCTACTGATTTGCATCGAAGCGTTTCTTATGATAGTGATTTTAATCACTGTCAGATTAAATCTATACTGGAGCCAACTATGCAACGTCCCCACTATGCCGCGACTCCACTGTGCTGGGTTTTTTACTATACTGGTATTTTATTGCGTATTGATCTCTTTTATACAAAAAACTCAAAATCACAAAAGATAATAAATATTGATTACTTGTAGCTAATATTATTCAAAATTAAAAATATATTTAAAATATTTAATGACGCCCTGCTTTATTCCATTGAGCTGTTTGTCCCTACTAAAACCTATAAATCACCGAAATTTCCTCTCTGGACCTCTTCTACACTTAAAAATCTTATTCTACAGAAAAAACGTTCCCATGTAATTTTTAAACAGTCTAAGTTGCCGAGTGACTACTTAGTTTTTTCTGAGCTTCGAGCGAAATGTAAACGGTTATCTAAAATAGATTATCAGTCCTATATTAATTATACACAGCAATTGCTCACTCTCAATCCTTCTTCCTTTTGGAAACATTTTAAGGTTTTAGGCCAACACAACACATTGCCCTCTACCTTGCATTGGGATAACATTACGGCTGATAACCCTCGTGATAATGCTAATCTATTTTCTGAGTACTTCTACTCCGTGTATAACTCTTCTGTTTCTCCTCCTTTTATTCCCTCTACAGATAATATTTATCCGTTTGAACTTCCTTCTAATTGCCACTTTACGCTTGATGATGTGCAACTTGCACTCAACTCACTACAAAATAAAAATTCCAATGGGCCTGATGGTATTTCCGCACGTCTACTTTACAATTGCCAAAATTTTCTAGTGTACCCTCTATTTCTTCTCTTTAGGCGTTCACTCGATGAGGGCATTTTTCCTACTGTGTGGAAAACGTGCTCTATTACTCCTGTTTTAAAATCTGGTGATCCAACACTCGTTTCTAATTATAGGCCTATTTCTATCCTCCCTCACATACCTAAACTGTTTGAATCCATCATATACAGGTGTATAAAAGAAGTATTAACCATATACTAGTAAGTGATCAACATGGTTTTCGGGCAGGCAAATCTACTACCACCTGTACACTAGCTCTCACAACGTACATATTAGAAAGTTTCGAAATGGTTGTCAAGCCACAGACGTCTTATATCTGAATTGGGATCGCTCGGTATTGGTAATCCTTTACTATCATGGCTCCAGTCATATCTCAGTTCAAGAAGGCAATTTGTGAAAATCAATGGTGCTACATCGGACTCAG
Source organism: Daktulosphaira vitifoliae (assembly GCF_025091365.1). Taxonomy (NCBI): domain Eukaryota; kingdom Metazoa; phylum Arthropoda; class Insecta; order Hemiptera; family Phylloxeridae; genus Daktulosphaira; species Daktulosphaira vitifoliae. The sequence goes on from NW_026099578.1 coordinate 14,344, forward strand.
TCATTACTCATTCTGGTGTTCCCCAAGGGGGACATCTTAGTCCTCTTTTGTTTGATATTTTTGTTAACTCGATTAGTAGTTGCCTTTCATTCTCCAAAGTCCTTCTATTTGCCGATGACATTAAAATTTATTTTAAAGTTGATTCCATCTCTGACTGCAGCCAGCTTCAATCAGATATTGATTCTTTTTTTCGTTGGACCCAGCATATTGGCCTTTCGCTCAATATAAGTAAATGCCACACTATTTCCTTTCATAGAAAACGAACTCCTATTTTTTATCAATATACCATGAATGGCTCTCCTCTTGAACGTGTCACTACCGTTAAAGATTTAGGGTTCCATCTTTCTCAATCTTTGTCCTTTGAGCAGCATTTAAATATCACAGTTGGTAAAGCCTTGAAAGTTCTAGGTTTCTTAAAGCGTAATACTAGTCTTTTTACGTCCCATGCCTGTCTACGCTCTCTTTATTTCACTCTTGTCCGGTCTATTCTGGAGTATGGAATAGTTGTTTGGCACCCATATCTGGCCAAAGACCAACTACGCTTGGAAAGAGTGCAAAACCGATTCCTATCCTACGCCGCTTTTTTATTTAATACTGAACACCCACCTCATGATTATTCGTCCGTTAGATCATCCCTAAACATTCCTACCCTATCTTCTCGCCGATTAGATGCCGATATTTCATTTNTTACTGTGGGAAATAAATCATAAAAATGTATATATCTGTAGAATATCAGCTAATTTGAAGTGTTTTTGTAAAAAATTTTACAATTGTGATTAATAGTATAACCGATTAAGGTATTTGGCAGCTTTTGGTGAAATCATAGATTGTAATTTTTGATAATTATTTGCTATTTTCTTATATTTATAATAAAAATGCTTGAAAAATTAATAATATCACACTGAGCCATATGGTTAAATTTTTAAATTTTTATTTAATTTAATTTAAATAAATACTAGGTTGACGCAAATATCTATCACAAAAATTGTAATCAAATATTCTCTAGGTATGTTTATGTACAGAACGATTCATTTAAACTGTTGTGAATTATGATTACTATGATAATTTTGAATGTTGTTTCCGTTTATTAATCACGTAGTATTTTTATGTTCATCCCTTATTCCTTTTCATAGTGTGAACTTAAATTTTTCCAATGGGAACATACATAATTAACTAGCTTATTATTTAGATTATGATCTAATAACAAAATAACTGGTTAATAACGACTTATGGACCACTATTTCAGAAGTAAATTAACAATTTAAAATAATAACTGCGGATGAAGAATGGGTGCTATGATTTTTATATTAGATATTTCCCAGATATTCTCTTCCATCCGCCTAGGTATAAATATATCAACAACATCCTAAATACTGGACTAAAAGTCGATTTCAAAGAGTCATTTTCATAACAAGATCATTATCTATTAAATAAGCTAGTTAGTTTTAGTTTTAGTTATTATCGAGGTGGACATAACGCCCATGCATTCAGACCTGTTGGTCCATTGTGCGCACCTCATACCGAATTGTCTTGATTCGGTTTATCCACCTAAGTGTTATCACCAAAGTGTTAATACATTACCAACCATAAAGTCACCTCTAAAGATGACCAAAGAGTCCTGTCTTTCTGGCGAAATTAAGTATCTCTATGGGTTTTAGGGGTTTAATATCTTCTTTTTCAGGAAAAAGTTTATTCAAGTAGTTTAAAAACAAGGCTTCACATTCGCGCATGATGTCTAGTCATGCTATTAAGATCACCCAACAGTAAACCAGGGGTCTTGATAATCATTTTAAATTGTCTAGGTACTACCTAGTACTTCCAGATTTTCCTGTTTTGTTCTCTGCACCAATTCTTGGGTAGCGGTTTGAGCGATTGCTCAGTGAGTCCTACCACTAATTCTGTCTAGCATAGGTGTTCTCTACTCCTTTAAAAATGAGTTATAAATAAGTTAGTTAATTTTTGTATTGCTATTTGAAATATATTTAAGTTGATACCATCATAAGATATAAAGGATGATCATGGAAAATATTTCATAATTCAAATTGGAAAAACATTGAACTAAAAGATATCAATAAAAAAATTATCAATATTATTTTTATCATACGATGAATTAAATTATGTAGTAAATTACTATATATACATTAAAAAAATATTTTCTGAGAATTTGAATAAAAAAAAAAAATACTTTACAGGTCGCGCAATAAGTTTTTCGTTATTTTCCCCAAAATATTCATTCATATTTCCCTCGCCTTAATCCCAACTACACGGGGTAGGTCACCCTTATCCTATACTTCCACTTAACAAGATCTCCCACATCATCTACGCTCACATAAGCCGTACTCATATTGTATTTAATAACATCCCTCCATCTCTTCCAAAAGTATTCATTAATTATTGTAATTTAATTGAATTTGTTCAAATATTTTAATTTTCATATAGAAATTATTTTAATAATATTTTCAGCGTAGAACATTATTATTTAAATTGAAATTTCTTAGAATAAAATAAATTACTTAATTAACAAACAACAATTAATTGAAAGATCGATGGGAATAACGTGCTTTTAGGAACTCACGAAATTATTATAGCATGTTGTCTACAAAAAAACAATGTAATTCGAAAAAGAGATATGAAATACTTTTTTAATATTAATATTTTTCAAAATTATAAAAAAATATTTACGAATTTCTATTATATTCACCATTAAACGTTAATGATTTTATAATTTTATTTTTTTTTGAATCTGTAATATCATTTTCAAAAAATGAGATTAACTAGCGTGTCACTAAATTACCAAATATGTCTGAAAAATGTTTAAAAGCCTACATTGCTAATAAAACATTAATGTTTAGTTAAAAAATAAGGTATAAATTTCAGTAAAAAAAAAAAGATAATATCACGTAAATAAAAGAATGTTTAACTTTAAATTTTTTTTTTATTAATTATGTAATAAATATTAGTCTAAGAAATTTGAAAGTTATACAAACGAGTCTACGCTGAAAATTCTATAATTTCTATATGCTTATTAATTCTATAATTAATGAATATTTTGTGGAATTTTACATAAAAACGCATTGCACAACAAGTTTTATAAAAAATGAATGGATTAATGATACTTGTCGCGGTCGCTTCTCATTTCCGGTGTTACCACCGGATGGCGATCGCGGCGCTTCCTCTTCACGTCCGACAGGTCGCGCTATTTGCGGTGACCGACGGGCGGTGAGAACCGGTCGCTCGGTGCTGGACAATATTCATATTCGTTTTTTCGATCTGTCACGTTGACCTTTTATGAGGAACAAAAGATAACTTTATTTAATTATTGTATAATTAAGATTATTGTTGTAGTGACTAATAAAAAACGCTATTGGTTTACTACTTATTATTATTGTTATTATTGTTGTCATTATTATTATATTTACTACCCCGAACACATCAAGTGGCGCAGTCGGTAGGATAAGGAATTTTTTTTTTGCAGTCTCTGAATTTATTAAGGTAAGTGCTAAATAATTACAGCAATTATTATTTGTAGCACCCTTAATAAAATATTTGCAAAATAAGGAACTTAAAGCTTCTATTGACTTAATCTTTAAAGGGCCCAAATTAAGATAAGTCTTAAACTTTTGGGGTAGTTAAGTGAATAAGTAAGTAATTCCAGGCAATATTAATTATAGCCCATAAACGTGGTTTGAGCTAAAAATAAATTAGGCAAACCCACACTTCCCGTACACGTGATCAGTGCACCGCTATCTCCCATTGACCTACTTGCATTCTATTATTAGTTATATCACCACTCATTATGTCAGGTAAGACCATACTTGAGTTAACAATAAGAGAATTGCAAGGGGAGCTTACGCGACGGGGACTCGCAACTGGGGGCTCCAAGGCTGACCTTATGGTTCGGCTGGAAGACCATATCTTACAGGAGGAGGGGACAAACGCGGCGAATCTAAGATTTCACCCCGACCCACTGAGTAATCCTCCCCCCCAGGACGAACATATCCCTAACGGGAGGCCCGGGCAACCGGATGACACGGAAGAGGATAGGCGCTCCGAAGATGACCGTGACAGTTGGTCACTGTCATATGACACATATATGCTATTATGTGGGTACGTCGAGGACAACGCCAAGCGGAACGAGGTACTGGAAGCAACAGTCGCCCAGCAACGCGAACAGATTGCCCAGCTCGAAGCAAAGTTGGACAACTTGATCAAGCAGGTCAACTTGTCCAACTACGATGAACAGGGGGTCACAGGTACTACGAACCAGGGAACCGTCCCTCAATCCGGCTCTGTACAGCAAATTCCGACGGATAGGACGGGAGAACCACGGTTCCAAACGGGGGAAAACCGTCGTACGGGTACGCAGAGCGATTTTGACCGGACAAGTCGAAATCCCTCTCCCACCCCCCCACCCGTGGCACCGACGAACTTTATATTCTCCGGTGGATTTTCACGGCTAAGGAATGAGCCTGCTGAAAATAAGGATTTCTCCGGTGGAAACATCGTTCCGTTCCGGGAAAACCCATCGTTTTCCCGTTTGAGTCAGCCGGAACCTATTTACTCCGGTCAAAATGACAATTTCTCCGGAAAAAATTTACGATTCTCCGGTGCAAACCGTGAATCAACACGAATCCACGGAGAAAATGTCCAGGAAAGTCACCTTTACGCTGAGGAAAAGACTCAGAATAGGAGAAAAGTGACTTTTAACGAGTCTTCGCTACTTTCGCTAGACAGTCTGTCTTTAGCACGAGCTTCTCTGCCGGAGTTTTCCGGCAAACGACAGGAAGATCCGACTACGTTCATATCGGAGGCTGAAGCGGTCCTTTATAAGGCTAGATTACCATTAAACAAATGGGTACAAGTTCTAGCACCTCAACTCAAGGCGGAGGCCGGAATATGGTGGGGAACCATACGCTGTATGAACCCAACTTGGCATATGTTCCGACAACAGTTTATGCGAAGGTTCAATAGTGAGTCTATCCGGACACAAATTCGCAACGACTTCCACAATGGTACTCAGGGAGAGAACCAGTCGTTAAGCGAGTTCATTATGTGGAAGTGCCAGCTAGCCCGCCGACTAGTCTCTAGGCTTACGGACTACGAGCTAGTTGATCTTATCGTGGCGCTGATGAACAGAGACTATCGGATACACTCGCGTGTTAGGCGACCGAAGTCAATAGACGATCTGTTTGAGCTGGCTAACGATCTGGATAATGAAGACTTCTCTCAGCAACGGCAACCCGAAGAAAAGAGGTTTTCGCCTGGTGGGTACGGCCCTAGATGGCCTAATAAAAAACCACCGCCGAGTTCAAACGGTAAACTGCCGGAGAAGAAGCCTGATAAAGAGGCTAGATGCAAAAACTGCAATCGGTACGGTCACTGGTGGGCGAACTGCCCGGACAAAAACCGGAAGGATTCGGGAAACGGGAAGAGTTCCGGTCGATCCACGGAAAATCGCCCGGACAGAAAGTGTTAAAACCCGAAAACCGCCGAAAAAAAAGTCCCAAAGCCCGAAGTTCTGCTCAAGAACACATAAAGGGATCGGAGGGACAAACCAAAATGCAGTTTGCCGCAATTGGATCCGAAGGAAAGGATAATTTTCGGGAGAAAACCGAAAAGGGAGAAGTTTCGGAAATACTGGAATGTAGCTCAATGCGTCCTGACCAAAGAACATTAACAGCACATTCCGAGGACCATTTACCGAACAAAATCCCGGAAGACCCGGAACAAGACCTTCTAACAAGTACTTTGTTGTCGGTCCCGAAGTCTTTCCCGGTAAAACTCTCTGAGGAGTTCACTCCTTCCCGCGGAATTCAAAATCGACGGAGAAAATCTGACACGGATTCGTTATACAATATACGTCTCCGGGCAGCTGAACTTTTCTCCGGAGAAAATGTTTCTATCGACAACGGGAACCGAACAGAATCCGACCAGGATTCAGATATGTTTTCGGAACCGGAGAAGATCACGGTAGAAACCATGCGTCATTCAAACCCAACCAAGAATGGTAAAAAAGCGACATCAACCGGGACACCAAAAAGTTACAATGTGCCATTACCGGCAATTGAACTGGAGTTCCCTACGGGAATAGTTGTTGCGCCGTTAGACTCTCAAGCCACGAGATCTTACGTTTTACCGTGGGTAGCACGCAAATNAAGATCTTACGTTTTACCGTGAGTAGCACGAAAATATGGGAAATTGGTAGAAGAAGAACCACATGTGGTCACTATGGCTGACAACCGGACCGTGCAGGTTCACGAGTACGCTGAATTCACAGCAAGGGTGTCTGAACTTCAGGTGACGTTCAGAGCCGCAGTACTCGACCACTTGATTGGGGACATCTTCCTAGGACATGACTTTTTGGTGAAACAGGAAGTATCATGGGATTACCAGGCGTGTACCATTCACATGGGTACTGAAAAACGTACAACGGTGTGCTGGAGAAAACATAAATCGAAGAAAGGGTCTGTTCAAGAAGTAATTGTACCGGAAGGAGAGTATCCTGAAGAAGTGCGGTCAATTATACGAAAGTACCCTAAAGTTTTCTCCGGGGAAGTCGGAAGAACTCGTATCATTGAACATGATATCCGGTTAAANAGAAGAACCCGTATCATTGAACATGATATCCGGTTAAACAAAAATATGCCAGCTGCCTTAAATGCATACCCATATAATCGTGAGAAACAGGACATCATTTCTAATATGGTGCGAGAAATGGAGGAGCAAGGGTTTGTAGAACCAAGTACCTCGCCATGGGCAGCTCCCGTAGTTCTCGCTAAAAAGAAAGATGGCTCTCAGCGGTTATGCGTCGACTACCGAAGACTCAATCTTCAGACGGAGTCCGACGCACATCCAATGCCCGACTTACATGACATGGTCAGAGGGATGGGTGGCGCTAACGTCTTCAGCACCATCGACCTGAAGTCCGGTTATTGGCAAGTAGGTCTGACACCAGCGTCACGACCACTCACCGCGTTTCGCACACAGATGGGCCTCTACCAATTTAAAGTAATGCCTTTCGGCCTTAAAAACGCCCCGGCTACTTTTCAACGGTTGGTGAACGAGGTTATGCGTGGATACGTTGGTAAATTCGTGTTTGTATACCTGGATGACATTGTGGTGTATTCATTGAGTATGGACGAACATCTCAATCACCTACAACGAGTCCTAGAACGGTTACAAACACACGGGTTAACTGTTCAACAAAAAAAATGTAATTTTGGGGTTTCACAGATCAATTTTCTCGGGCACATTGTTGATTCAACCGGAATTGATCGGGAACCAGAAAAGTTAATCGCAATCGCCGATTTTCCTGAACCAAAAAAGGTAAAAGATTTGCAAAAGTTTCTCGGGGTATGTGGTTGGTATAGTCAGTTTGTTTCAAACTACACTGAAATCACCGCACCGTTAACAGATCTTTTAGCAAAAGGAATTAAATGGCGATGGGCAGTACGGGAGCGAGAAGCATTTAACAAGCTCAAGGAAGCGCTGGCTACCGCACCTAAACTCTGTTCTCCACTTCAGGGTAAACCTTTCTTTCTACAAACGGACGCAAGTGAAGTAGGAGTAGGTGCCGTACTGTTCCAGCGGGAAGAAACCGGCCAGAGAAGGGTTATCTCATATGCCAGCCGAAAACTTTCTCCCGCTCAGACAAGGTACTCTGCCGTCGAACGAGAGTGTTTAGCCATAGTGTGGGCCGTTGATCGTTTCCGTCCATACTTAGAGACCGGTAAGTTTACATTACTTACCGATAGCTTAGCGCTCAAATGGCTTCATCACACCAGAGACACCAACAGTAAACTTACTCGTTGGGCGTTACAACTGGGATCGTTCGATTTCAATATCCAACATGTGCCTGGAGTCGAAAACCAAGCCGCAGATGCGTTGTAAAGAAACCCCGTGGATCAAGCACCGGTAAATGAGGGAAGTTTGGACGAAAAGTTCCATGATCCACCGTCAATGGATGATTTTTCCGGAGAAGATCACATAGGGGCAATATTTGACGGAAACTACCCGGAAAATATAAGTGTTTCGGACATTATACAGTGGCAAACCGAAGACAAAAGTTTGGCCGAAAATGTTCGGACACTCCGGGGTAAAAATACAATTCCACGGTACATTCTCGGTAAATACCACCTGAAAAACGGTATTTTACTGAAAGGACCGGAGGGATCCGGCGAAAACATCATCGTCGTTCCGTCGGACATGGCTGATCACCTACTATGGAGGTATCATGACCATGAACTAGCCGGGCATCCAGGTTGGAAAGAAACCTACCGTAGCATCGGTAAGCGTTTCNAAAAGAAACCTACCGTAGCATCAGTAAGTGTTTCTACTGGACCGGTATTAGGGAATCGGTGAGACAATACGTCGCGAAGTGTCACATTTGCGCATGTGTCAAGCCTTTGAATCGGAAACCGCAAGATCCGATGACACCGAGAAGCCACGCCAGCCATGAGAGGTCATAAGTATTGATCTTATGGGCCCATATCCCAGGACTGCGCGCGGGAAAACATGCCTACTAGTAGCAACGGACTGCTATAGTAGATGGGTGGAGGCCTATCCACTTGGCCAGGCCACTACCAAGTCAATCACCGATACGTTAGAAAGAGAGTTCTTCTCACGTTTCGGTTACGCTCGAGCGCTCTTGTCTGACAACGGAACGCAATTTGTCTCCAAAGCAATGGAGAAAGCACTGGAGAAGTGGGGAACACAAGGTTGGACGACACCGATCTATCACCCCAGGGCAAATCCAGTTGAGCGCCGAAATCAGGACTTGAAAAAAGGATTACGGACTGCGCTGATTGAAAAACCACATAGCCAGTGGGACAGTTGCATTCCAAGTATTCTTTTTTCAGTGAGAAACCGCAGGAACAGACTGACGGGATGCACACCATCAGTCTTAGCTTTTGGACGCGAAGCAAAAGCTCCCGGTGATTGGCTACTGGACATCAGTTCTACGGGTAAAAAACCGGAAAATTTAGGAGATACCCAAAGAAAGGAGGAATTGTCCAGTAGAACAGAAACTTTTACCGAAGAATTACCGGAAAAAGTTCAATTTTCCACAGAGGAACCGGGAAAATCTGAAAACACCGGACGATCCGGTGGAAAAATAAATTTTTCCGGGGGGGGAGAGCAACCCTCCGATGAACTCGGATTGAACTTCGGTAAAAGCCATCGCAGGACCACACCTACCCGGCTAAAAAATCACCTAGATCGTTTTACGGAAAGGGATTGGGTTTATTACCGCGCACATCCCCTGTCTAACGCTGAAAAGAAATTTCATGCGGGTTTTGCACCAAAATGGCTAGGTCCATTGCAAATTGGTAAAAGATCAGGTGAGGGGGTCTATGTAACCAAAGGTAAAAGTCAGTTGAAGCTTCACGTTTCGGCCCTTAAACGTGCAGCTCAATTGGAGTATTCTAACGATTTTGATTGGTTACAGAATGGCAGATCACCAGCCGACGGTCTCAAGACTACACTCCAGGCGATCGGCAGGCCAAAACCGACCCAATCGCCTATCACGTGCCGCCACGGCAGAGGTCGTCGCGATGATGCGAAGCGTGATGCGGAAGATGAGGAGAGGGGTATCCACCTTAATGGGGGAACCCGCCGACGACGTTCCGACGGAATGGACGGTCGAGAGGGCAAGGCGGGCGGAGTTATGGGAGATCCGCGCCAACCCTCTACTCTGGGCCATCTACGAGAGAGGAGTCGCCGATAGTGGTCGCAGCTCAGGAGGCATGGAAGGCCACGGACCACGGGGCAGGAGAACGCGTGNCCATGGAAGGCTACGGACCACGGGGCTGGAGAACGCGAGTGAGACGTACGATACCTCACACCCCGCGTACCCGGCAGCCGGCTCAACAACGTCTCGAACGACCACCGGCATCGGTAAGTCGCCCGGTGACTAACCGTCACAATATGCGCGACGAGAACGGTCGTTTCCGTCCTCGTTCCAACCGGACTCCGGAACGGACACAGTCCCCAGCTCGAACAGTGAGTCAAGAACCAGTGATATTACACGCTGNTTCAAGAACTAGTGATATTACACGCTGGGGCACCAAGCCAGACACTTACTATGCCACCACGTCAAATACCTCGCCAGAGAGTGATCTCGGAGAGGGAGGTCGGAGGTCGGCACGGGGTTTCGGACGTATTAGTGTAGTATCACATTTTAATACATGTAATAATTAATACTTATATTTAATAAAATACATCACCAAATCAGTGTTTCCCCGTGGATAAGATGATTAATAAAATAATACCCTTACACAAGATTTAACCTCCCTCTTACGCATTCCATAAAATGCCCACGTAAAAGATTCTATCACATTAACCAATCAAATACAGCAAAAAATATTTCAAGAATCTCACCAGAGATCGCTAAACCAGTTTTGCAGGCTATAAAAAGGCCATTTTCCCCCAAATTCGGGTGGTTCCTCTGCGGCTTCGCTTCCCTTAGTGTGGCTTGTTTCGCAGTGGTACGATTTCTGAACATCCCTCTAGCGAATACTGGGACGCCTTGCCATTCTATCTATACATCTCTACGGCTCTCTGGAATACTCAACCAAGATACAAAAAGTGAATGTGCGTGAGTTTATGTTTCATTCTTAGTTACAATTCTATATGAAATCTANGCCACTTGGAAATAGTTTTGTTGCACAGGACAGTTATGTTGCTTAGAAGTTGTTCATTTGCTTTATAAATTATTAAATAATAAATATATTAAGGTAAAACACCATATGCAAGGTTAAGAACTATATTACATAAATATACAAAAGTTTTTGCAAAAAGACAGAGTTACCATAAACTTAGATTTCACCTTGGGTAGATTTAATATAGAATTGTACTAGAAAAGTAGTTACATGCGAGTTAATAATAATATAAACCGTATAAATATAATTGCGTGCATTAATGCGTAAACGTATACATCGATAATCATTACATCAACAACATCATTCATCTCAAGAGAATATCAGGATAGTCAGAGGTAAGTGAAACATTTGTTTATATAATAAGTTTATAATAGATCCTTTACTGAAGAATTTTTTAGTAATAAACAATTAGAACAAGATAGGTCATTGAGAATAAACTGAAATATTTTTATAAAAAACACGATATTTGTGAGTCGCCGGAAATTAGTGTGCGCGTTTCTGTGCAGGAGCTAGGTAGTGACCCTTCTTTGTAATTCCATCTTATTCATACATTAGACGTTTTTACACAAGCATACATACCCCGAGATCCCTTTCTATTTCATTTTATTGTAGTCACTGCCGGGTATCTATAGACACTTTTACTTTCCATTGGTACCCATCCTTTTTACACTACGCCTGCTACGATTATTATTTCCTTATTGGCCACCTGTGTTACATTTCTTTACATTTCTTCCCTTTCACACTCCGAGCCCCAAACACATTTAACAACATTCCTTCGCCACCTTATTATAGCCATTTTATTTATTACAAAACTACCTACATACCCATACCCACGTTTCTCTTTTTGTTTATTACAAGCATATTCCCGGCATATCCCCTTTTTATCTTTTCCTTTTGTTTATTACAAGCTATTGGCATTCTCACATTTTTTCTTTTTGTTTATTACATTAGATACGAACGGAAACCGTCGCCATAGTCTGCCGGTCGTATTTGTGGGAGGTGATCGAACAGATCCGACCTTATGTACGTTTATACAGCCCGACACGGTGGAGCAGATGGAGTTGGAGCCGGACGTCGAATCCATACTGAACGCGCCCCCCATCTATATGTCGGATGTTGAAGGGCTGGAGGACGTTCCGCCTGACCAGCTGCCCTAGGCACACTGTAGGGCCGACCGGTCGGACTGGGGGGGGGAGTATGTCGCGGTCGCTTCTCATTTCCGGTGTTACCACCGGATGGCGATCGCGGCGCTTCCTCTTCACGTCCGACAGGTCGCGCGCTATTTGCGGTGACCGACGGGCGGTGAGAACCGGTCGCTCGGTGCTGGACAATATTCATATTCGTTTTTTCGATCTGTCACGTTGACCTTTTATGAGGAACAAAATATAACTTTATTTAATTATTGTATAATTAAGATTATTGTTGTAGTGACTAATAAAAAACGCTATTGGTTTACTACTTATTATTATTGTTATTATTGTTGTCATTATTATTATATTTACTACCCCGAACACATCATACTATAAGGATTAATGATCGTTAAATACATATCAATATGCTGTCGAGGAATTGTGTGTTATGATTACTTATGTTATCGTAGTGCTATAACGAATTGTCGATCTTCTCTCTATATCTGCATTGTCGCCGCCATCTTAGCATTTTTTAGCTATAAGCTCTATGGCGACTTGCGAGCCAGTCGTTTTTGTATTCGTTTTGTTGTATGAGTAAAATATCACCTTTGCGATTGTCGCACCTTTGTGCCCTCAGTAAATCGCCATTGGGTCTAAATATTTTTGACATACATCGCAGTACTGTTCACAGCATATTGTACACGTTGGTCTACATTCAACATTATCATCAACAGTTTCAAATAGCCAATAAGTATAATACTTTTTCATCTTCTTTCTAAGACTTACTCACATTTATAATTTATTATTCATTTATATCAGCGACATTCTGGCCTTAGTATTAAGTGTCCCCCTATCCACTTTGGTATATATAAGATTTTATGGTTCTTGTATAATATATTTCATCGTTATAATTATTTATTGTAAAATTAATTTTACATTAATTCATACAGAACAATGTCCTTATTCCTTATTCTCGACATAACCTGACTTAAGACGAAATAAAACCACGAACGTTAACGAACCCGCGTGAATATCACCGGGTGTTTCGTTCATTTAATGATACTTATCAAGCTGGAAATGAGGCGGAATATATGTACACAGAATTCAATCAATAGGGCTACATATCACTCTATTTATTAATATGCATACAACTTAATGATTTCTTGTCCAAAATTTGTTAACTAATCCGCTCCTAACTACGATATTGAATTAAGATACACTATTTACTACCACATGAACATTAAAAATATTCTATAAAGAAATAATAATTAAATAACTAGTAGATAACATCATCAATGATGATAAAAATTAACATGTATGTAGAACATGGACGAATCACGAAATTTTCTATTTACTTTCGATAATACTGATAATAGCAAGTGTAAACTGCAAATTTTGTTTAGAACTACAAGAATTGAAGAAATAGTGGTAGTTTAAATACAGAGAGCAATTTTACGAGTTGATTGTTGAAAAACTTGTTAAATAGATATAAAAGCTATTGATGAATCAATCACTGAAAATGTATATATAATAGATGATTTACTATATTATGATTTTAATTTATTTTCTTTAACTATAGTAGACATATTTAAAGGAATCATTAATAATATATATAGCGATTGTTCAATTATGACTTACAAAATATCTTTAAAGGTATAAACATAAAATTATATTTTCTTATCAGAAATTATTATATCTTACGTGCTATGACTTTTAAAAAATAATTTGGTCTTACCTTACTCGTTCATTCTAAAAAATATCAATTTTTGTTTTTTTATGGAAACATACATATAGTTAAAAAGAAATTACAATTTTTGTATCAGCATTTTAAAATATATCTTAAATTTAAAAAATGTTAATTAGAATTTTTATACTTTGACGGGAGAAGTAGTGTGGTTCATAAATGTCAAGATATAAAATAAATAGATCTATAAATTCCAAAATACTGGTTTAACACTTGTTAACAACCGATTATTTTGAAAGCGAGATCATTTTTTATTCTAATTTTTAATTTGATTAAACAAATAATTATTATATTATAATATTACAAAATTATAAGGGAGAGAGGGAGTAGACAAAACTTTCGTTAGAAAATTATAGAACTTAGAGTATTATTAATTTCTGAAAATTAAAAATAATATATGAAAAGATATTTCGTATATCATAGTTCAATAGGCACTCTGTATATTTATATATATTAGGTAATAAATAATTCAATTTTAATGTTTACTTATTAATATTTGTTCAGTAAGAAGCTTTTATAAAGACATTTATTTTTGGTATGACATTTGCTCGAAGAAAATTGTGGAAGTATAGCATCAAAAAAAAGAAAATAAATAAAAATGGTTTGTACATTGTAATGATATAATTAGTCATTTTAATTGTAATTATGCTTTTATTATTTTACAGAATTATCCAGTCTTGTTGAGTTTGAGTTTGTTTTTTTTCACAGGTAATTTTTTTTTTTATTATAGAAAATGATACAATTTATATAATATATACAATAAGTAATTATTGTAATTTATTATTATATACAAGTTATTATGAAAAAAAAATAACTTGTGGAGAGGTTACCCAGTGCGGGACCTTATCTAACTTTAGTAATTTAGTAAATTAAAGTGCTAATATAACATAATTATTTCTCGGGTAATAATCATTCTTATCAAAATAAACGAATAAATATTTGGAGTTAATTGTATAGGTGATGAAATAACGTATTTTTTTAATGATAGAAATACTGTTTGAGAGTCAGCTTCCGATTTTTTTCTACTCATAACATAACTAAATCATTTAAGTCTATTTTCTCTCACCTTATCCACGATTGACGCTAGATCTATACTCCCTTTTATATGTTTGTTTCTTATCCTATCTGATTTGGTTATAACTAAATATTTAATTTCAAATTATATTTATTATTATTCAATTTTTCTTTTACGAAGAAAAATTGTACGCACTGATATGATTATAATAGACTGTGATATTCCTAATTCAGAATACAAAAATTTAGTGGACATGATTCATAGTTGATAATGTCTACTCACTTAAATTAAGTCGATTAGTTTGGTTTTACACACTAAAAGTATTTAGAAATATCAATGTTATACTTCTTATTAAATCTAATAATATAATTAATCATGCTACTATAAATACAATATATATGTATATATATACAGGGTGATTTTTTTATCATAACCCACTCAATTACTTACAGAATAATAATAATTTAAACAATTTTTTTTATTATTATCNTCTCCCTGTATATAACAATTTATTTTATACTCTTTTTGTGATTTATTTTTGTATATATCATAATCAGTCACCACAGTATACATAAATGTTGTTATAACTGGTTGATGTATCGAATTAATCAATATTTTTTTTTACACTGTATAACTTATAACAGAGTACAACAGAATTTTAACCAATGATGAAAATCAAAAACGGTATTTATTACAAATTGACAAGGATTATAAAAATAAGTATCCCGACAGGAAAAAATCAACTTTATTATGATGTAAAGAATTTTGAAACTGAAAAAAACAATTAGCATAATTTATACATTTGTAACATCAGCAATTTTTTTTCAACTGTGTATTTTTAATATTTTTGTGGATGGAGGGGGTGCTTAGCCCACACCACGGTTTTGTGCTGAATTTATTAATAATTAAACAATAAACGATTTTTGTATAAAAGATTTATTCGTATCTCTAAATGTTTGTCAAATATAATGTAGTATTCGTAAATATTCCAATTTCGGCAAATCGATAAAATATAGTATAATATAGGTAGCTAATTGGTTTTTTATAACATCGATATTAGCAGGTACACAGCATTGTTATTATCAATTGTAGTAAGGCACATTGTTATTAGTTTATAAATACACTAACTGACAATACAGAAAGTATATCTATTGATAATCATAATTGATAATAAACAATCCGTGACTGAGACAGCAATGTCATAAAAATCCAATTAGCTACCTGTATTTACAATCCCATGTGTATTATACATGTATATTAACTCAAAATTTTGAAACTTTAAATGTTTATATCTAATAAGCTAATAAAGTTATATTAAAAATTCAAATGCCATTTACTATTAAATTAAAAACTCAAACATTTTATTAAATTAAAAATATGTGTTACCATTTAAAAAAACAAAGTTGACCCCCCTCCAAGGCATAAGGGATGAACTTAAAAAGTATTACATAGTTAAAAATTCAAGAATAATGTGTAACTAAAGATAATAAAAAAAAAAATGTTTAAATTATTATTATTCTGCAAGTAATTGAGTGGGTTATGATAAAAAAATCACCCTGTATATATATATAAAATATAATTAAATAAATATATAATATAAATAAATTTCAGCAAATCGATAACATATAGTATAATTTTAAATTTTACTCAAAAACTAATGAGTTTAAAAAAAAATGTGTAAGAATAAAACTTATAGCCCTTAATATTATCAACAATTTATATACTATAATTTTTTTTCTANCCTTAATATTATCAACAATTTATATACTATAATTTTTTTTCTATTATCGCTCATTTACGAATTAAGTACAAAACACTAGAAAACTACCCCAATTGTCCAATTTTTAAACCCGAGTAGGCACGGGTTAAACTCGTCTGATTGAAGTGAAATTTTTTTGGTTCGTTTTTACATGTATATAAACAAATTTGGTGGATGAGACCAAGGAATTTCTAAAAGAAATTTTTCATAATCTATAACTAAGGATCACTCTAATATATATATATATATATTTATTTATTTATGTATTTTGAAAGCATATGGTATCCCAGCCGATAACCAAAAAGAAGAACGTAAGTTAAAAATTCATTAATTCTTTATTTCTAAAAAGAATCCAAGTGATTTTTTTGGCTAAATAAATTTAGAACTTCTTAAATCTGATGATGCAAATAATAAATTAATAAAATACATAATAGTAAAGATAAAATAATAAAAAATATGTTTTTTTTATTACTTTGACAAAAATATATCAACATTTTTGTGGAAGTAATAAATATAAAAATATAAATATCATAGAGTATCATAAACCACATAATTATTCTCAAAATAAATATTTAAAAAAATTGTTTTTGTTTTTAGTTTCTTATATTTCTTCATTTATCAGCTAATAACTACCTTTTAGAATCATCTCTTATAAATTGTAAGGGTGTGAACTTTATTTTATCAAGTGGCAACGTACATAATTTACTAGCTTATTTAATGATAATGATTTAATTCATAAAATTACTGGTTGTTATCTACTACTCATTTTCATATGTCATCATTATTTGTTAAAGAAGCTAATAAATTATGTACGTTGCCATTTGAAAAAAATAAAGTTGACATCTCTATAAGTTATGAAGGATAATTTTAAAAACTAATTTATTACTAATAAATCAAAAAATATATGTAATTAAAAAAAATACAATTTTTTCTTATCATTGTATTTATTTTACTAAAAACGGAATTGTTTATGATAAACCCATTACCTTTTATATATTATTTTTTATGTCTTGTAAACAGATGGTATCCCAGCCGATAACCAAAATGATAAACGTAAGTTAGAAGTAAATTAGTCATTTCATATTATATTTCTGACTATTGAAATAGGTCGACATAGAGGATAAGAGATCTATATTGTTATTAAGTAGGCATGGGGTGGTGCGGCGTAACTCTTTTTTGTTGTTAGTCAGTGGTAAACCAAATATCGAATGGTAGGACTTGCGTTCTGAAAGTTTTATTCGTATAAGAAATGTAAGTCATATCGTAAAAATACAGTTCACATTATTAGCTTAAATAGATTGTTTTTAGTTTGCTATAAAATACCGTAAGCCAACAAAAGAAATGTTGAAGTTTTCCTTTACGAACAAGAGTTATACCCATTTATAGATTTTAGAAAAAGAAATGTAGTTTTCGTAACTCAGAGTACAACATTTTAGTGGGGCAGATTTATAGAAGATAATGCTACACTTTTAAAATACGGAAGAATAGTTTGGTTTGATACGTTAAAATATTTAAAAAATTAATTTTATAGTATTTATTTCATAAAAATATTATATGTTTCAATGAATAATATTCATGTTTCTTAGAGTAAAGTAATTAAGGACCACGAGATCCAGCGGTGTTTATCGTAGACATTTCAGTAAAATTTGTCTCATTTTTCTTGGTGTTGTGTGTTGGTAGAGATTGAAAAATTATTGTTGACATGTCCCCAGGTACACTATACAGTCACAAATCCAGTATCATTTTTTTATAACGATTTATTTTTACATGTTTGGTGATTGTAATACACATCACACGATACGAAATGTATGATATTGTTAATAGAGCTCTTATAAATCAATAATTAAACGATAGCATAGTATAAATGATTAATAATATAAATGATGATTTTATATATCTATTTTGAAAGCATGTGACATTCACGGCGAAGACCAAAATGAAGAACGTAAGTTAAAACGTAATTAACTCTTTATTTTAATAAAGAATTCAAGTGTTATTTTTTACATACTTTCACAATGTCCATTAGTAAACAGTATATCTACATATAAAATAAAAATGTTTTGTGCAATTTAATTTTAGAATTTGAATAAATCTATAAATAATTAATAGAGAGAGACTAGGAAAGCTGTACCGATTTTTTAGTGTCTCTTCGACCTATGATTTATGTTTCATGAACTATTATTGAAATATATTTTTCAAATTAAGAAATAAATGATTATAAGTGTATAAATAAATATATTTATTTATTATTATGTTTGAAATTATATGGTATCCCAGGCGATAATTTAAACGAAGAACGTAAGTTAAAATTTTATCATTATTAATTAAGAATTTATTAAATCTGATGATATAAACAATAAATTATTGAATAACACAATAATAAATAAATAGCAAAAAAAATCATAATTTGCAATTTATATGAGATAGTAAACATGTTATATTACAAGAAAAAAACGCTATTATGTGAAAATTACTTAGTGTGTTCCGATTTTGAAAATATTTTTTCTAACGAAATTATTCGGTCATAAGACTCCAGGAAAATTATTGGCAAAGGTCGAAAAAACTTGCCGCTCGTCCGCGCACTTTAACATTTCGACCCTATTTGACAAAAACCCCCATTGACATCAAGGTTTTTAAACCAAATGTATGAAATTTTCATGAGACCCGTCTAGAAACGGGATCAATTTCCGAGGTATCATGAAAAAAACATTTCAATCTGTTCATATTTTAGCGTTATACAATGTTTTTTTTTGTGCTTGCGCAGAGTTTTTATTAGGATACGATTTTGAGTGTGTCCATTGTAATATATTTTGTATATTTTATGAATCAATGTTTGATAATTATATATAAATTTCATCACGGTTATATGGATGAACATACATTATTAGGACTGTATGGTCTACTATTAATCTTATTTATTTCTTACATGATATATCAGTCTATGTATTTGATTTATATTATATATATTTATTTATGTATTTTCAAAGCTTGTGATATTCAAGGCGATGACCGAATTGCAGATCGTAAGTTAAAACTTAATTAACTTTTTATATTATTAATTATTAATTTAGTATTTAATGAAAATTTATTATGAATAAGTCAAGTGATAATTTGAGTAATTGTGTAGCTAAGTTATCGTAGTGTTAAAATTCCAAAACATTTTCTACATCATAATTTTGTATAGAAAAAATCATGTCAAACTAAAATATCACTTTGTTTAGAGACATGTTCCGTCTGTTGGGATAATAATCCAGATACATCAATAGGAGTATGTACACATAAATTTTGCAAAGGTTGTATAGATACTTGGAAATTTGATAAGATAAGCTATCGTTGTCCTTTATGCAATTATGTATACGATAACCCTGACTTTGAAGAAGGTATATTAATAATATTTGGAAATATAATGATAAATTTTATAACTATTTATTTTTAGTGTAAGACCCAAATATTGATTTTGTATATTATGTATAGTTAAATTTTGTATTAAAATAATGTTATTAACATTTTCTGCTTAATTTAGTATCATAGATAATTCAAAGAAGGAAATGGAGGATACTGTAATATTTGGGGTGTTATCTTGGTATTTATTTTATTAATTTTTTTACGATATTTTTTATTGTAAAAATTAATGTTTGTATACGAGATAACCTTTAGCTTCGATTCATAGCTCATAAGGTATTATACCAAGATGTATTTATTACTTTTTTTTAAATTTTTGTGTCTTTTAGCTTCGATGCGAAGCTGAGAAAGTATTTGTTTTACTAAGATATATTTATTTTTTTTTTTTGTGTCTGTTACCACTTTTTCTCAGCTCTCACCGAACGGATTTCTTTCAATGATACGTCAAAAGATCACAAATTAAATTTTTAATTTTTTTGGAGGTTTCCTCCATTTACGGGGAACGAGGGAAATTTTTTCAATTTTGAAGGGTAATGTCTTCGACTAGATACAATTTGTGATCTTTTGACGTATCGTTGAAAGAAATCCGTTCGGTGAGAGCTGAGAAAAAGTGGTAACAGACACAAAAAAAAACACAAAATAGTAAAAGTAAGTATTAGCTTCGCATCGAAGCTAATAGAATAAAAAATGATCTCACATTCAAAATAATCGGTTGTTAACAAGTTTTAAACCAGTATTTTGGAATTTATAGATCTATTTATTTTTAGCTTCGATGCGAAGCCGAGAAGGTATTGGTTTTACTAAGATGTGTTTTTTTTTTTTTTTNTGTTTTACTAAGATATATTTATTTTTTTTTTTTTTGTCTGTTACCACTTTGTCTCAGCTCTCACCGAACCTATTTCTTTCAATGATACGTCAAAAGATCACAAATTGTATCTAGTCGAAGACATTACCCTCAAAAATTGAAAAAAATACCATCGTTCCCCGTAAATGGGGGAAACCTCCAAAAAAATCCAAATTTAAAAATCGCTAATTTTCGAAATTTTTTCAATTTTTTTTACTTAAAAGTGCCATAACTTTTTCAAAAATAAATATATCAATATAATTCTTTTTTATATAGATGTTTGATGTCTTTACTTATCATTTGGTATATTTTTTTTGTAAATCTGACACTTAACCTGCCCACAGGGGGGGATTTAAAATGACAACTTTTTCACAAAAAATT
>NW_026099578.1:36977-69670 GCF_025091365.1 Daktulosphaira vitifoliae
GTTTAAATATGCATGCAATAAAGTGATCGAAGAAGTTACATTTGTTTGGAATAAAGCAAGAATACCGACAACTCGAAAAGATAATGCTATAAATAAGTTTAAAAAACTTTATAATCAATGGCTAAATCTTTTCAAACATAAAAATAGAAAAACTGAACTTCACCGACAACATGAATGTGGGTTTCATGTAATAAAAATGACTAATCTTTTCGATATCGCTGATGCTTAAAAAAAAATTAATATTGATGAAGATAGACAGTTTTTACTGGCACAACGGATGCCAGGGAGAAGAGGTTTTATGTCTACAGTGGACGTTTTTACCACGCAAAGAGAGAATCGTAAAGATAAACAAAAAAAAAAAAACAACTCTATAAAAAAAAAATTACTAATCAAAATTTGAGTAATTTTTAAGATTTTACATCATTAAGTATAGAAGAAAACCATTCTAGAGACAATACTAATTCTAACGATAATTTTATTGTCAATAAAAAAAATAAAAATGTTCAAAAAGTAAAAAGAAATTAAAACCTTTGATCACATCAGAATAATCAGCTGTGCTAGATAAAACTAAGGTCAGTGATCGGCAAGCCATCTTTATCATTGGAGCTACACTAAAAAGTCTTGGAGAGAATATTGATACGTTTGCATGTATTCGAAGCACGATAAAACTACATTGTACGAAATTAAGGCAAGAAATGGCTAATTTTATTAAAGAATCATTTACAATAAACAGCAAACTAGCAGTTCACTGGGATGGAAAACTGATGTTGGACCTCACTCGTGTATAATATGTGAACCGTCTCCCAGTATTGGTGTCAGGTGGAGATGAAATTAAATTACTGAGTATTAAAAAATTATCCTCTTCAACAGGAGAAATGCAGACACAAACCGTTTTCGATTGTTTGAGTGAAAAAGAATGGAATTTATACAAAAATATCGTTGCAATGTGTTTTGATATAACATCTTCGAATACTGATAAAAAAAATAAGTCATATGTACTATTAGAACGTTAACTTGGAAAAAACTTATTTTGACTTGCATGCAGACATCATATTTTTGAATTAGTCATTGGAGCAGCAATTCAAGCAGTGTTACCTTCAGCGACAACAGGACCTGATAACCGAATGTTTGTACGATTTCGATTTTCTCGGTCTAAAATTGATCATTCTGCATACATTATAGCAAACTCGGCTATTATTCTAAGGATTACAGAGAACAAGCGACATGAACTAGTTAATTTTTGCTAATAAATGCTTAAAATCAAACAAGTAAGAGATGATTATCGTGAGCTGCTCGAATTATCAGTTATATTTCTTGGTGAAGAACCCACCAGAGGAATTAAGTTTATGACTCTAGGCGCTACTAGTCATTCACGTTGGATGTCAAAAGTAATTTTCTGTTTAAAAATATTTATGTTTAGTGGACAATTTCATCTAAGTACCTTCTTTGGTACTTAAATGAAAAAATGGGCCTCGAGGAGATATGTGTTTTCATTGTAACCATCTATTAAAAAAATTCGTTCACTGCAACTTTGGCGTCATGTGCTCCAAATAACAACTTGCAACTGATAAAGGCCTTAATAAATTATGATAATCGACAAATTTCAAAAGCCACTGTAAAAGAAATGATGGATCATTTATTATATTTGTCAAATGAGTTAGTTGGTCTTTGTCTGTTCGATGAAAATGTCCCAGTTGAAACAAAATGTAAGATAATTTACGCCATAAATAATAGTGACCCACCACTCACTGACAACTTAAATAACTTTTGATCCAGTTAATATTTTTAGTTGATTTTTTTTTTAAATAATAGTTATACGTTAGGTCTATAGCTATATCTCAATAATTAATTTTTTTACATTTTATTAAAAATATTAATTATTTTTTAATTTTAAATAAAATGTAAAAAAAAAATCTAAGATAGCTATTTTGTAGAGTAGAATTTAAGAAAAATTTTAGTAAAAAAATATCTTATTAATATTCAGTAGTAAATATTCTGTAGCGTTTTGAAGTTTGTGAAAATTTGAATTTTCATGTACTATTTTACGGTATTAAACATTGAAATACGTATTGAGAAAAGGACAGAAGAAAACGCTATCTTTTCATGATTACTGTGTATACATATGATGATAGTGTGTATACATTACAAACTTGGCATTAATACCATGATAAGAAATTAGATAAGGCAATTATTACTTATCACTCTCATTCAAAAGTATATTGAAAAGATAGCGTTTTCTTCTGTCCTTTTCTCAATACGTATTTCAATGTTTAATACCGTAAAATAGTACATGAAAATTCAAATTTTCACAAACTTCAAAACGCTACAGAATATTTACTACTGAATATTAATAAGATATTTTTTTACTAAAATTTTTCTTAAATTCTACTCTACAAAATAGCTATCTTAGATTTTTTTTTTACATTTTATTTAAAATTAAAAAATAATAAATATTTTTAATAAAATGTAAAAAAATTAATTATTGAGATATAGCTATAGACTTAACGTATAACTATTATTTAAAAAAAAAATCAACTAAAAATATTAACTGGATCAAAAGTTATTTAAGTTGTCAGTGAGTGGTGGGCCTCCCTGTATATAACAATTTATTTTATACTATTTTTGTAATTTATTTTTGTATATATTATAATCAGTCACCCCAGTATACATAAATGTTGTTATAACTGTTTGATGTATCGAATTAATCAATATTTTTTTTTTACACTGTATAACTTATAACAGAGTACAACAGAATTTTAACCAATGACGAAAATCAAAAACAGTATTTATTACAAATTGTCAAGTATTATAAAAATAAGTATCCCGACAGGAAAAAATCAACTTTATTATGATGTAAAGAATTTTGAAACTGAAAAAAACAATTAGCATAATTTATACATTTGTAACATCAGCAATTTTTTTTCAACTGTGTATTTTTAATATTTTTGTGGGTGGAGGGGGTGCTTAGCCCACACCACGGTTTTGTGCTAAATTTATTAATAATTAAACAATAAACGATTTTTGTATAAAAGATTTATTCGTATCTCTAAATGTTTGTCAAATATAATGTAGTATTCGTAAATATTCCAATTTGGGCAAATCGATAAAATATAGTATAATTATGAATTTTGCTCGAAAACTAATGAGTTAAAAAAAAAATGTGTAAGAATAAAACTTATAGTCCATAATATTGTCAACAATTTATATACTATAATTTTTTTTCTATGATCGCTCATTTACTTTTGGCATAAAAACTAACTATTCCATTGTGTTTTAAAACACTAGAAAACTACCCCTATTGTCCAATTTTTAAACCCGAGTAGGCACGGGTTAAACTCGTCTGATTGAAGTGAAATTTTTTTTGGTTCGTTTTTACATGTATATAAACAAATTTGGGGGATGAGACCAAGGAATTTCTAAAAGAAATTTTTCATAATCTATAACTAAGGACCAATATTTATGTATTTATGTATTTATATATATATATATGGGCCGGTCGGCCGCCAAGTGGTGTAAGTCAAACATTTTGAAAATTGGACTTACACCATTTTTCAATTCTATAGTGAAATGGTGTGAGTCCTATTTCAATACAATCATAATAAGAAGCATATATTGTTATTTCAGTTAATGAAATGGCCGAGCGCTTTAGCGACCAAGTGGTGTAACTCTTCCCGTCGCGACGGTCGGTAGGTAGGTAATTTAAGAAACACTACATAGATGCCCCAGAGCATTATCTTTATCTTCATTAATAATTTTATCGATTAGAAATTCCATTGTATTCAGCGACCGGCGACCGATTGCTATAATAATTATATTATTTCTATCTATTTTTGTTTTCGACACTGATAGTGAATTTGTCGATCATTTTTCGTGTTACGTTTCCGTTGTGCGGTTCATTATTAACACGTGATTTCTCGATCATTTTCTTTATTCAGTTTTTGCTAAAAAAAAATATGGAGGAGAATATTGATGTTTTTGTTCCACGAAAAAAGAAGCGACAGAATAATGGAGGTGACAAACGTCAGATTGCAAAAAAGTTACGAAATAGTGGAGATTCTTATAAAAATCGTTCTGGTAATCTCATAGAGCCAAAAAATTTTCAAAATTTAGACTGCTTCTGTCGCAAAAAATGTATTCAAAAAGTTACTGAACTGAACAGGAAGTTATTATTTGAGGCGTTCTGGGAAATAGGCGATTTTGGCCGTCAAAATGCTTACCTTTGTGGACTAGTTCATGGTGTACCTGTTCAAAAACACCGTCCTCGTGAAGGAGTTCGTCCTCCTCACACTATAGTGAATAAATTTTACTTGGATGTGAATTCAACTACTGTTGAAACTTGTAAAAAATTTTTTCTGAACACATTCTCTGTGAGCGACGGGAGGATGACTCGTGCTTTGAAAAAATACCGAGAAGGTAAACCGCCTGGAGAAGATTTGAGAGGGCGCAAGCCGAATCCCAATAAGATGCTACCTGATAAAGAAAATTTCGTTGTTCAACACATTAATAGTTTCCCTTATTGTGAATCACACTACACCCGTAGTACAAATACAAACAGGAAGTACTTGAGTCCCCTTTTGACTATACGCAAAATGTATAATTTGTACACCGAAAAATGTCTAGAAGATGGCAGAGAATGCGTGAAAGAAAGTTATTACCGGCACATTTTCAATACAAAATTTAACCTACACTTTAAGCAACCCAGAAAGGATACGTGCAAAAGTTGTGACATATACAAAATTCAGATAATGGACCCAACACTATCAGGTAATAAAAATGTTGTAAAATATTATTTTTAGTAATATTTAATAATATATTATATGATATATAATAAATAAATCAAAATCAAAATTCTCAGATGAAGTAAAGTTAAAGATGGAAGCTACCCAAGAGCTTCATCTCCGAAAAGCAGAAAGAGCACGGGAATGTATGAAACTGGATTCTCAAAGCACTGATGCTGAAACGTACGTAATGACGATGGATCTTCAGAAGGCTCTTCCATTCCCCATATTAACAGTAAGTGATGCTTATTATAAACGAAACTTATACGTTTATAACTTTGGTATACACGACATGAAAAAAAAAAATGCGGATATTTTTACTGTTGGGATGAAACAATCGCATCTAGAGGCTCAGTTGAAGTTGCCTCTTCATTGCTCGTTCACTTTAAGCAAGCAGTGATGTGTTGTAATCCAGTTATAAAATACATTGTTATTTATTCTGATTGTTGCACAGGGCAGAATCGGAACTTAAATATAGCTCTCACACTTCTTCGCTTTGTCTCAGAAGATAACAGCATCGAAACAATCGAACAAAAATTTTTAGTTTCTGGACATTCCTACTTGCCTAATGATGGTGATTTTGGGTGTGTCGAAACTGTGAGTAAAAACAGAACTATTTATGGATCCAAGGATTGGTATAACATAATGAAAGATGCTCGAAGAACAAACAAGTTTGTGATTCATGAAATGCAAATTTCTGACTTTGTAGCAGTAACAGGACTTCAAGATTATGTAACAAAAAGAAAGAAAAACGTTGCTGGGATTGAAGTAAACTGGTTGAAAATGCGTCACATAAAGTATGACAAACGTCACAGAATGTCTANCGTCTAATGGTGAAGTATTAGGGTTTTTCTTTCATAATTATCGTATTGAAAAACAGATATAATGTAGTATTCGTAAATATTCCAATTTCGGCAAATCGATAAAATATAGTATAATTTTAAATTTTGCTCGAAAACTTATGAGTTTAAAAGAAATTTGTAACTATGAGAGCAGTGGCGATATCAGAGTTTTGTATTGGGGGAGAAAAATATAAAATTAGTAAAAATTAAAAATGTATAATTATATTTATAATTACTTCAAATGCTGAAATGTTGAGCTAAAGTAAATGTTCCAGAGTTTTGGAATGTCTATAACGTCATTTTTTATCATTAACAATAATCATTTCTTAAAATAAACAATTAAAATTATATTTTGTAATTTAATCATGAAAATAAGATTAATATAAGTAATAAACAAACAATATTTATTCGCAAATTGCCCACACTAAAAGAAAAAATAAAGCCGGCATTGCAAAATATGTTTTTGGTTGTTATTAATTGTAAATGGCTTTTAAATTTTTTATACAACGTCCACTTAATAATTCCGTATTTTGGGGGGTATTGTGTGCGAGTTCACTGGGCAGCAGTTTTTAATGAAGACACTGAAATATGATACTATATAAATTATAGAGTTGAAGATTTTATTTTTGAATAAATAAATAGAGAAAATTATATTATGAGCGAAAAACAGAACATTGGGGTTTACATAATTGAGTACGCCGAGTGGCACAATTCCTTAATGCAGCCTGATTGTGCTTTATAAACTATCATAATTAAAGCATATCAGTATATAAAGTTATAACTGACAATAATCGTGGGTATCTATGTATAGTGATGTCATAAAAAGTAGAAATATTATACATAGAATATATTTTATAATCGCTAATTCAATGTTTATATATTTGTTTAGATGTCAATATCATTAATCATAACCTAAGTAAGTACTTGACTAAAGAACTTTAAATTATATATAAAATAATTATAATTCTAATTCCTATAGAAAAATTAAGAATTTTATGAAATACAAATAAACATTATAACATACCATTTAAGATTGATTTATTTAAGAATGTGTTGCGATTGTAAACTGTATTTACTTATAATGAAAAAGTAGTAACCCGAGTCAATTATGCTTTAAATCAATACAACAAATTTTTACTATAATCTCCTAGTACGACATTTGTTCGGTGACTGGTTTTTCTCTGTGAAGTAAAATTCTACCTTATTCTTATCAACAATAGTAATAAAAATCTAAGCTATACCGTATCGGTACGCCGGCCTTGGAGAATTGTCCTCAAGACTTATTGATAATTTAGTAGTTAACAGTATTTAAAAAAAAAAAAAATACGTACTTAAATATAAAAATAAATAATCAAACAACGCGTTAATAAAATATTTTATCGTATAGAATACAAATATCTAACAAACAATAATTATTACACAAATCAATAAATACATATATTTTTTACAAAATCGACAAAATTAATTTTCTTCTATTGGCAATGTACTCAACTAACCTCTCATCGAAAAGAACCATTCGTGGTTTAAACGTTAGCTATCCGAATGACGCTATCTTCTGTTACTAATTTTACGACACAACCAAGCCATAGCGCGTCATTTCAAAGACGGAAGATTCACATTTTTGAGAAGCACATTGGTGCCTAATTTTATCTTAGGTACTTTCTCAGAAGCCCATTTTGTTCTTTTCTACAATTGAGCTAAATATTTCCGACACCAGTGCTTCCATATACTTTTGAAATATTGAGAAACACGCTTTCAACGTGTTAAACAGTTATTAGATATGTTCGTTTGATCCGGTTCAGATAGGCAGTTAGAGAATGATTAATGAGGAAATGAACAGGAGTGATTTAAAACAAGTCGCTTGGATGAAAGGATATAAATATTAATGGGCGACTATTGAAGCGTTCTTCTGCTTTACAGTAAATAGCTATTTACAAAATAAATATGCAACACTCTATGCAATAGATATTTCATCGATTTTACTCCTGTCTCCTACAGGCCACCAAAGTGAGTCAAGCGCGCTAGAATAAAATTTCACTCCACACTGTTTTCAGACAACATGTTATTAGTTTTCTTTTGATACTCTTCCGTTTGATATAATACTCTTTAAGTTGGCGATTTGACCTCATAAAACTTGATGCGTTATCTAATGGAGCGATAAAGTCTTGTATTTCACCAACGAGGTGCGCTATAAAGTTTTTCTACTAACGCTATAGCGACGATATCCAACGCAATACTACCTTTGAATATGACCAGTAAAAATTGTATTTTAGTGTGTGCGTAGGTTAAGTACTCACATGTATATTATTCCTGTACCTTAATTTAGATATGGGATACGGTATGTTTTACATATCAACCACTTACAACTTCAATTATCATAATTGTAGTTATATACCACAAGGTGTTATAATGATTTATATTTAAAACATGTTAATTGAAATTAAATTATTAATTAATTTAAAATTAAATTCCATCAATAGTCCGGTAATCATATCTGATAGGTGTGAAACTTCGCCTAGTTGGTGGCGACCACTGTACCATAGTTAGTCGTTAAGCAAACGGCAAACCACGTTTTGTTGTAGGCCGACAAATGTCCACTTGTTATATTACTAAGATTATAACCGATTTAAAAAAAATACTTTTGAATTTATATCCACTGGATAATACTAAAAATATTTTATTGTTACTTATTTGTTATTTAGATATTAATATGACTTCAGATTATATTAATAAGAAGGGGAAATGGATATACGAAACATAAAATTTGAAATTTAAATCTTTATATAACTACAATTTAGAGGCTAATATTTCCTACATAAAACTTTAAAATACACTTTTTAAAAATATGTCTCAGTTTTTACATAAAAATTTGATGAATAGTGTTGTGAACGTAATATTTGGTGATAATAAGCGGGTTAGTTAACGTTCTTTCCTGTTGTCTCTAATCATGCAGGAGAAAGAAGTAGAGAGTGGACTGTATAAAATAAGTGAAATGTATTTAATGAATATATAACAATTGATCATAACAATTGACCTGTTTCTTTACTTACTGAGCATTCTAATTAAATTTGAATTAAAGCCCTATTTAAACGTTATCAGGATTTTCGAAATTGTTTTATTGAATAGCAGTATACCTTTTCCATGTCATTATACTATAGATTAGATACCATTATTTAAAAATGTGTCCTTAAAAATATTTTTGTGCAACAATTCATATAACTTAACTTTTCGATTTGTACACAAAAATCATATTTCATTTCTTGACTTTAAAATCCGTACAAAGAAAGTGAGTTCTGAGGGCTATATTTATTTCAACGTTAAGTTCATTATATAAACTTTAAATAAAGGTCTATTTAAAGATGACATAATTTCTGAAACTTTTACAAAATCTATGAATGAAAAAATATTATAAGTATGCAGAAATATTCATATAAAAATACTTTTTGGGTAGGTTTATTATGGGATATTCTTTAAATTAAGCATGTAAAATTTTGTAAATGTAAAATTAATCATGAAATGTGATTTTTTTTAGTTGGTGAAATGCTCCAGAATTTTGATTGTAAATAATAATTTATTGAACTTATATGCATTGGATAATACTAAAAATATTTTATTGTAACTTATTTGTTATTTAGATATCGTTAGGAATTCAGATTATTATAGTAAGTAGTAAAAAAATAAATACATACATTTTTTTATTTAAAAATTAATATTACTTCAAGTTAATGGCTATTTTTTCCTTAATAAAACTTAAAAATAAACCGTAGCACAGAAGGTTCGTGGCACAGTGTGGAAGTGTCATAGTTGGGACAAGTTTAGATGATATCCGACAGTGATTAAAAACACTATCATAAGAATAGCTTTGGTGCATATCTGTAGATAGATTTCCATAGTAAATTACTCAATAGAGTAACATATGATAAACTACTTAATATCGTTCATCCCAAATGATCCCTTTAATGACTTCCAAAAATACAAAATTAATTTTCATAAGAACTTATTTGAGTTTTTTTATATAATAATACCATTGTATAATGAACACAATCAATTAATCTAAAATTGAAGATAAAATTGCCTATTTTACTTAAGTAAAAACGGTAGCATAGTGTGGACGTGGCATAGTTGGGACAAGTATAGATGATATCTAGCAGTCATTAAAATCACTATCGTAAGAATCGCTTCGATGCAAATCTGTAGATAGTGTTTAATTTAAAGAATTGGTGGATTGTTCCAAAATCAAAATTAACTCCTATATCTTTCATTACTTCTAATTAGTATTTATTTTGTTTTTTCTGTCCACTTGAAAAGCTACAATAACAAATTTGGGTTCTCAGTCTGCGATGCTCTTTTCACGGTCCAGGCTTGTCATTTACTATTTGGTAGGCCAGGAATTTCATATAGATTCCAAAGCAGAAAGAATGTTAAAGTTTTCACGTCGTATTTCTTCAACTAGTCGTGGTTTAATGATTGGTGTTTTAGTATTACTCTTGGTTTTGTAAAATCGAAGACCCATCACGTATATGTAGACGTATGGTAACAGCCCCAGCACTAAACTTAATTGCTTTACTGTCTTGATCTGTTATTTTCACAGTTATAGAGTATAATTGATTGGATATTAATGGATAGTATACTATATTTTTAGGATTTTCAATAATACGGTAACCAGCTGGCACTCCTTGATTAAACTCGTGAACTGTATGAATCAGAATTCCGTTGCCAAATGCACCATAAGCAGCGTTACAATTTATTTTTATAAAAATTAAATTGTTTATGTTAGCAATTTATTCCGATATATGTATTTTATTTGTGTCGGGTATCTCTCGATGGAAGCCTAAAATACCACTAATACTATTTTCAACGCTTAAATCTATCTGTCAACTACACTTAAATTCAGATTTTAAAGTGTTTTTAATAGCCTTCAACATAAATGAGACTTTATACGACTGAAGACGTTCTTCTAGATATTTACTAATGTCTTCAAGTTCATAAGTCCCTTCAGGCACTTTAATTTCCATGTTATTTTCAAGAAGCACGTTATATGTTTTTATCAGAGTGAATGTTTTGTTTAACTTGTCTATATTTCGTATTGAATTACATCCGTAAAATCCCAACAACGCAACCTCTGGTGCTCCAGTAAATTCTATTGGTGGAAAAAACTTGATGTGACTTCCGATATTGTTCCATGCAGCGTAACAGTCAGCGATATGAGTATTGCGATTTAAAAAATTTTAAACACAGCTGGCCGCAAATGTTTGTGTTATATTTTCGTTTCTAATTATTTTTGATTATAATTGTATTTCACGCGCAATCTGGTGAAATATTTTCAAGTTCTAGTGGAGGTGGTAAATTTCCGAAAAATTCGAAATACGGCAAGTCCTTGCTTTTCTTGAAATACGCTACCCAATGCGTTTCTTTTCCGTGGTCAATATCCAAATTAACAACTGCAATCTCGTATATTTTGGGTTTAACAGGCAACTTATCTCTTAAAAAGACCACGAAAATCACTGATTCCGAATGACTCAGCATATTTTATAATATCTAAGTCGCTGAGTGCACGTTGCTTAGGTAGTGTCGATGTTAGTTTTTTTTATGTTTCAAATAGAATCCTCTACCCTTCTTCTTCATAGCATATGGATATAGTATAATGCATTAACAATTTTCACTGGTTTATTCGAATTAGCGCTTTTTTCTGACTTCATGTGCAGCTCTTACAATACTCGATACTCCACCAGCCAACGATCCTAAAGCTGAAAGTCCAGAAAAAATGGGATTGAGTGGTAGCACACCACCAAATTTAAGTACTCTGATAGTGCGAGGTGTTTTAAATTTTTGTTTCCCTTTACAGCAATACGAGCGTCTACTAATGTTAAGTTTGCCGCTCTATTAATATCTTTTAAATTACGCATAGCTTTACGTCCAACTCGTAATACACTACCAAAGCCCATTTCAATTTTTCTTTTAGCTTTCATGGTATTTGTTACAGCATACGCAACAACTTTTTCTCCAAATGAACTATCGTTTGCTTTTACGCAGGCCCATGCGCGTATTTCCCACTTGTAATCAGCCAAATGACGTTCCGATAAATCATCTAATCTTGCATACGCAATATCATGTTCACGACACGTTCCATCGTGTTTATTTATTCCAGGATCAAACGTTAAGTTTTGTGCTTGGTCCGTAATACTGATACCCCGGAACATGCAAATCAATGGGCAATCGATTAATTATTGAAATAACAATACCACGCCCTACACTTCGCTTTGTCACATGTCTCGTTCGCATCATTTTAAATTTATAACTGTAAAGGTTTTTTAGTTTTTCATCATTTATATTTAATCGCTTGACGAATTATAACGTGCGCTAATGTTTTTTGAGAAACAGAAACATTCTCTATCAGTCGATAATATCGCGGATCTACATATCCCATCGAGTCTAAACATGGACCACTGTTACCCAACATAATAAGATGCATAATATGTGGACCATCAAATTGTGGTACGTTTAAACGAAAACCCTGGATCAGCATAAATATAAATTATTAGTTGATATTATGGATAATGTGGTAAAATTATCTATGTTCACCAGCAGTCAAGACGTACCTCCTCCCGAAAAATTAGAAGCAAACTCTGTGTTTGTATCTGATGATGTAATTTGCGAACAACAAAATCATATGACACATTTATTTTGCCGATGGCAACAGAATGTCGGTGATAGTTTTTACCTAACACAGACGTATTCTAGAATTCCTAAACAACTGATAAGAGATAACACTTATATGATTATACTGTACAAACAAGATAAAACACGTTTATGAAGATCATTGTTCCAGTGATATGAGTTTTAATGAATTCAAAGTTTTATTACTATATTCATAGATGATGACCTCAACAATTTTCGATATCGATGGCTTGATGGGCTTGATGTGTTCATAAAAATGACGCGAGTATAAATAGACGACTCATACTGATATACGTTTAGTTAATATCAAGATGTTGAATGAAATCATACGCTTTAAACAAAACATAAAAAATAGAATACAGTTAATTCATAGAAATTTTGAGAAATTTTGTACGTTCACATTGTCACCGCTGGTGATACCTCTTCAAGAAATAGCTAATCAAAAATGTGTCGAAGCAGAAGAAAAGCAAAAGCATAGAAAGTCATTATTTAGTGACTTGGAAAAAGCCCGTTTTAGAATAAAAACTGATCCAATTATATCCTTAAAATCAGAAGGAACTTATATGATACAGAGATCTAGCGAACCCTCTACATCGCAGGAAGAAGTTGAAATAAAGTGGTTGTTAGAATTTGACCCGGTTTACGGTTTAAAGTATGTGAATAATAATTCTTCTATCATGGGCAATACTACGATTAAAATAACCGATGATTTTTCAACTATTTAAGCTGGCACCACGACCACAAATTTGTGGAATTTATCAACTTAGATTTAAAAGAAAACCTGCAGTTGGTTCATTCAATAAAATTGATTTATAGGATTATAAAAATTTACAACTTTACACTGATGCCCATTTAGGTCGAGATGGGAAATTGAAAAGTAATGTAGGCTATAAATATAAATATATCATTAGCTCCTTGTTTCCTTCGAAACAGCCAGTGGTGTGTTAACCTAAAACATTTTAAACAAAATACCTAAGGAATACGTATATTGGAACGATCCTAATGACCTTATAGTTCGATTAGAACTTTTTGACGCTACAATAAGGGTTGGAAATACAGGTGTAGGAAACGAAATACTGCCAATAGAAGAAGACTTACGAAAACTAGGTGTAATATCATGATTTAAGTAACAGAGAAAGTAGCAAATTAGTTACATAGGCCAGCTAGAAAAATATTTTCTAGAAGAAGAGTTGTATCGTACGGCAAAGAAGACTTATGGCAAGCAGATTTAGTAGATATGAAAAAATACTCTACAATAATTATAAATTTTACATTTATTTTAACGATTGTCGAAGTTTATACAAAATATGCATGGGCAAGCCTTTAAAAAATAAATCTAGTTCAGAAGTTATGTCGGCTTTTGAGAAAATCTTGTTTAATAGATCTCCAAAAAACTTACTAACAGATTGAGGTTTAGAATTTTCGAACAAACAATTTCAGTTGCTCATGAAGAACAAAAATATAAATCATTAGACAACCCACTCTACAATAAAAGCGTCTGTTGTGGAACAACTTGATAGAACACTAAAAGAAAAAATGTTGAAAAAATTTACTACTATAAGATCATACACTTGGATAAACATTATTGCGGATTTAATAACAAATTACAATAATACAAAACATGGCGCTATAGGAAAAACTCCTAGTATAGCATTACGCAATCCTGGAAATGTAAACGGCTACCCAATTTAAAATACAATAAAAAGTTTAATATTAGACATAATGTTCATCTGAGTGGACATAAAGCAGTATTTTCAAAAGGATATACACAAAATTGGACAACGGAAGTTTTTACAATTGCAAAAATTCGTGATACAAAACCCGTCGTTTATGAGTTGACTGATGAAAAAAACAGACCTATAAATGGTTGTTTCTATGAGTTAGACTCAATTTCCAGAAGTCTATTTAGTGCAAAAGATCATTAAGAAAAATAAAGACAGATGTTTTGTCAAGTTTGTTGGTATGGATAATTCACATAATATATGGGTAGATTCGATCAATAATAAAGTATATAATTTTTATAAAGTACCCATCATTTTTTTTGATATTTATTTTAATAAAAAATTTAGTTAAAATAATTAAACAATTACACATACAACACGAGGTGTTTTTATTTAATAATTAAAAATATATGTATATTTACAATTTTTTATATTATGTTATATTTTAAAACTATATACCATTACATATGTATTACAAACATTTATTTATAACTATTTAACAAAAAAAAAAAATCTGAAAACTATTTATTCTAGAGCACATATTTTTACAAATTATGTTTTCAATATTTAATTTTAACAATATTTTTTTCCAACGAGAATAACTTAAATACTACTATATTTGTATTAACCTTCCTGTGATGGTGGTATAGCATAATGTTTAACTCGATGTATGGTTTTAGCCAAGCACTTTGTTGAAACTCTAAAACGTGGTGTACCTGAGGTACAAATATTTATATAAGTATCATCGATTATAGTTTATAGGTTTATTAGACATACTTTATCGATTGCAGTCTATGTTCGATTGCCTGTTTCAAGTTGACTAAGTGTATGACGTACCGTTGTTTGAATTTCAAAGTGGCCAGGAGTTTGGTCTCTTTGGTACATCGTTACAAGGCAAGAATGGAAAATTGTTGTGCTCGTCATGAAGCTCTTGTGGATACGATACGTCCACTTCATATATACGCCTCGTCCTACTAGTATCCGAAAACAATTGGAGGTTGGATAGAGGGTCTGCTCCTTCATACTATCGGAAGCCAACCCAAACATTCGACTCATTCAACTGACTATAAAAAGCGTCGCGGGGTGATAGTACCGTTTCGTCAAATTATCCCAATTATCAAGGAACTCGTAAGGTTATACACCCTTACGTGTCTTCCGGGTGGAACACCTTGGTCTTCTCCCGGAATTAAATGAAATTGGGCGTCATTAGATTACCGGCCAAGGTGGACAGGGAGAAGGCCATGAACCGAAAGGTGTTGACGAACCGTATGGAAAAGTTATGTCACGTATTTTGTGACCAAAATATAATTCCTCGGAATTCGATATGACCGAAATCCTTTGGTCGTCGTACCCCAATTCAGTGACGAGAAAATGCGCGTCATAACCTGAAAGATTGTGCAAGAAGCACGGCACAAAGTTGACCGTCTTCAATTTCAGGTTTCATGCATTGCACAACGTCTGTCTGAATCGGCCCGATAGATGACGCTGGTCTATGATTTTGGGGTTGGAATCCTTGAATGCCGTGCGGTATAAGTCACATACCGCTTTCTCCCCATTTCTGTGCACACCATGGACAGCACATTTGGATGGGAACGTTGGTTCTACGCAACAATTTAGAAATGTTGCGCGTCACTTCAGTTACAGCCATCACAAATGCCTTAGTGACCTCTTCGTGGTCTTCGGACTCACGGTATATCACCGGTGATTGTGGTATACCGTAGAGTTCGAGGAGCTCGGAGGGCACAACGTCCGATGTTTTCACCATAAACCCGTAGATCATGGGACGGTAGGTGTGTACAGTCCTAGTACGATCGTCTGTTTTCTCCAGCAAGGCCTCAAAATCAGCGTAGATGACGTATGGTAACCGTTGCGACTATACCCACGCATCAAATTCGACCTTACTGCCCTCTGCCGGCATAACAAGTAAAATAGGCTTGTCCTTACGTATATCGACTTGTGTTGATTCAACGCATGTTGATCTCAAAGAATATGCTTCTTAGGCACATCATGAAAGCTGGTGAATCAACGTTTACAAGTGTACATGCGGTCATGATGTTGAGTTTTTTGGCTGCGCGCGAGCCTCCAAAAATGTATACGTAATGTGATTTTTCAGAGTCACCAATATACAACAGGTCAATATGATTTTGT
Organism: Daktulosphaira vitifoliae; assembly: GCF_025091365.1. Taxonomy (NCBI): domain Eukaryota; kingdom Metazoa; phylum Arthropoda; class Insecta; order Hemiptera; family Phylloxeridae; genus Daktulosphaira; species Daktulosphaira vitifoliae. The sequence continues at coordinate 53,145 of NW_026099578.1, forward strand.
TGCTCTTTGTCGGCGATTCTTAGCGGATACAACAACCACTTCATCTTAACGTAGTCTCGTTCCAAGCCATACACGTTGACAGGCACTTTAGGGTTTCGTCGCTCAAATATTTTAAATTGGGACACAGGTGTGGGAAACATCAACCCCGTAATATCATACCTGTGTTTCTTGTTAAAATATTTTCGATCAACGCGATATTTGTGGTATCTCTTGACGTGAATCGCCAAAATGGACCACTTGACTCAAGACTGATTGATATTCTGTAAGTTGATGATTGTTTTTCTATGATTAATTTCTTGCGGAATCGGAATATATGATGAGCTTGCGAGGGGCGTAAATTTGTATACACTGAGCATAAGGCCGTCGATATGCGATAAAGTAATGCCGCTACCCCTCACTTAGTACGTGTCTTCCTTGGCAAGCATAACCTCAAAATCTTTACCATCCGTATCCGATAGCAATGCCCTAGCCCTTGTCTTGAAGGCACTGTTCTCGGGCGTTGCTTCCGATTGCTGTATATGTTATGAGGCCTCCAATTTGAGATTATACTTGATTGGACGGTTACCTACGATTTCAGAGAGTCTGACGTCCAGGTCGGGTTTCACGGTGCGCAAAAAATATCGATAGCTTGCGAAATTTTCCATGCCCTTTCGCTAAAATCAAACTCAACGTGTTCTATACGTACGTTCAAGGATTAAGGCGTACCTACCCTAGAAAATCATTTTATTTTTCCGCATAATAATCCATTTATTACATACAATCTATAGGCGTACGGCAAGTTCTGTTAGTTTACGTCGGGTGTTATCCTCACACTACCCATTAAGTTAATTTATGTTTTCATTACCCCCTCACTCTTTAGGACTTGTTGAAGGAAGACTAACCCTCCCTCCATAGTTAGTTTACGTTAGGTTTCGTCGTTCCCCCTTCCATTGCATTAGGATAGTTTACGTAGGATTTAATACCTCCGAACACACTCCTTCGATACAACACGAATGATTAGCAAGTGTGTGAGGTGGAGGACAGCTCTCTCTAATTTACCCTACTAATGTTATTTCTCATTATTCATTGTGGAATTTTTTTCCAACTCAAAAAAAAATTAAGAAATAAATGCAAAAAAAGTTATTTCGTCCAACGGCATTCGAACTTCGTACCCCGAGCTTATACGACTGTAAAATATACAATGCAGGTTCTGTGCAAAAATAATAGATAAAAATAACTGTTTAATCTAGTTCAAAAATTTATTCATTATGATAGTTTTAAGAAAAAAGTGAGAAAAAGTAAAAAAAATACTGATTTATAAAATTGAGAGTTGAGAAAAAGTGGCAATAGACACAAAGATAATACATCAAAGTAATATAATATCTTTTCAACTTCACAAGGGAGCTAAAAATATTTCCAAATTATCAAATAAATGTAATAGAACTTTTTAAGGCATACAATGTAAAAAATGAATCTTCCTTGAAAAAATTTTTTGCAACAATTCAAATAACCTAACTTTACGATCTGTATGCAAAAATTGTATTTTATTCCTTAACTTAGATGATCGCAAAATGAAAGGAAAAAAATTAGTTCAATGCGCAATTTATTATATAAACTTTAATAAAGGCTCTATTTAACCATTTCTGAAACATTTTCAAAACTTCCGAAAGAAAAAATGTTATTAATATGCATAAATATTCCTGCAAAAATTACGTTTAAACATAGAAAATATTATACATATAATGTAAATTTTTATTTTTATTAAGTAACTTGCACTTAGGTGATACAAGTAAATATTAATTTGGTTAACTTATTTATAAGTTAATCCATTTATACATTTATTCAGTGGATATTACTAAAATATTTTATTTTAACTTTTTTGAGATTTGGATCACAATAGGACTTTTCAAGAAACAAGTAAGTACTTAAGAGGCAATATTGGACTCTTTATCTAAGAGAATTTTTTAGGCCTACATAATAATTGTAATGTATCTTTATTGTCAGCTATACAGTCGCCAAGTCTTTTTATTCAGTAGTATTATACCTTTTCCACGTCATTTAACTATACATTAGACACTAATTTGTAATAAATGTCCTCCTTGAAAATATTTTTATTTAAACAATTCATATAACCAAAAAAAAGAACATTAGGTCCTTATTTCAAGAAGTTGCCTAAAAAAATATTGATTGCGCTGGTTCAAGGGGGGCCCATATCTCCCTTAAATGTACCCTTGGTGTACACAAAAATTATTAATATTCTAATTATGATAATTGTGTTAATATTATAGAATAATTACAAAAAATTGAGCAGGTTATTGAACGTGGGACTATTTCAAAAATTTAATTTTGATAAAAATATTGATAACACTGATTTAACGTTGGACAGTATAGATGTCACAGATGAATCCCAATTTAAATGATAAACTCATAGACTCATAAATCGTATATGAGAAAAAAAAGATTATTAATAATGTACTGTTCTGATTATGAAAGTTCAAACTTATATAATTATAAGCGCCTTGAAATTTATACATAACATATAACATTCCTCCATAAAATATATAGTCCTATGTATAAATGCAAAATAGTGTCCTAATAAAAATTAAGGTTATGAATAAACGTATGCACAGAAATGAGTCAATGCGCGTGGACTTAAAAAAAAAAACAAAGCTCGTAAAATGGTTAAAAATGAACGGATTGAATTGACTTTTTTATCATATCTCAGGAATGTCATTGGGCGGGTCTGGTGAAAATTTCAAACGTCAGCGAGCGTTTTTCTCGAAAACGGTCGAAATTTTAAAAGGCGAGTGGCAAAAATTTTCCGACCTCGGCCAATAATTTTCCCGAAGTCTGGTAACCGAGAGTACTTTCGTTGAAAAAAAAAATTTTGAAAATCCGAGCACACTAAGTAATTTTCCCAGAATAGCGTTTTTTTATCTTGTTCTATAATATATTTTTTTTTTTTTTTATTTTTTAAACTTCAACTTCTAAGGTTATTAGCTTGAACAAAATTAAATTATTATGTTACATATATGATTATACATAGTATTTCTTAAACTAGTTTAATACAAATATACAATGGTTGATTAAATTGAGTTGTACATATCGATTAGTTTAAGGAATGAGATTATTTTGATGGTGTTGTCGTGGGTTGGGCTGAGGGCTTCAAAAAGGTTATCAGGCATTTCTAATCTTTTTCTGGTATCTATGTGGTTACGACATTGGACAAGGAGGTGCTTGACTGTGAGAGGTTCTCCGCAGGTTTGGCACATTGCAGGATCTTCTCTGCACATAAGATGACCATGGGACATCTTTGAGTGGCCAATACGTAGTCTGTTGATAACTACTTCGTCTTTGCGATTTGATGTATGAGGTTTGGGCCAGTATTCTGTAGTATTTTTTATTTCCCTTAGTTTATTATTAGGTGTACGCCGCCATTCGGATTCCCATACATTTGTACAAAAGGTGCTTACATTCCTATGAATGTCAATGAATGAGGAGTATGTGCGTATCTCGGTTAGAGGGTTATTTACTGCTTCACGAGTTACTAGGTCGGCTTTTTCATTGCCATCTATTCCACAATGACCTGGTGTCCATATAAACCGTATGTACTTGTTAGCTTTTACAATGATGTTGTTTATTTTAATTGCTAGGATGCTTGAGTGCCAGTTATACTTAAGATTGTTAAGAGCGCTGAGTGAATCTGTACAAATGTTAGTGATTGAAACAGGTAATTGGGTGGCTAGGTAGACTCCTTCCAGGAGTGCACGTATAAATACTGTTATGGTCTGGTAGTATAAACAGTATAAATACTGTTATGGTCTGGTAGTTTGTACGATATAGATTGATGGCCATTTATGATAGCAATCGCGATGCCTAAGTTGGTTTTGGAGGCGTCTGTATAGATTTGTGGGTTTGACGGAGGAGAGTTAATGATTTCACTGAATAAATTTTTATAGATAATGCTTGACGTTTCTTTTTTACTATAATTAGCTAAACTGGTGTCCACGAGAAAGGATGGCTCCCTCCAAGGAGGTACCACACTATATTCTCGTTTGATAATTTAATTTGGATTTATATTGTTAAGCGACATTTCATTCAGCATCGTTAAACCCAATGGTTTTTTTAGATTTGAATTGGAGCCAAATATATTTGCAAAACGATTTTGAGTCACGAATGGTAATGTAGAGTTTTCTGGGGAGGAAAGGATGCGAGCAATATAATTTAGAGCTAATTTGGTTCTGCGAATATGAAGGGGAGGTTCTCCAGAAATGGATAAAATACTTGGGATGGGGCTGCTTCTAAATGCTCCGGTTGCAACTCTTAGACCACTGTTATGAATTATGTCAATTGTTTTTTGGAGGTTAGGGTTTGAATTGGTATAGCAAATTGATCCATAGTCTAATTTAGATCTAACAAGAGATCTATATAGGTTGATTAAGACAGAACTTTCTGCTCCCCATTCAACATGGCTCAACGTTTTCAGGATATTGATACTTTTGGTTGCGCTTGTTTTGGTCTTAATTATATGAGGTTTCCATGTAAGTTTGTTATCAAAAATCAACCCTAGAATTTTTATGTTGTTCACGAACGGTAAAGGTGTGTTTCCCAAAAATAACTTTGGTTTTGAGATTTGTTTTTTTTTGGTAAACATGATGCATTTGGTTTTTTCTGGTGAGAAAATAAAACCTGAGTGGAAACACCACTTGGACAGGTCGTTTAGGCAATCTTGAAGACGGCGTGTCATTGATTTAATGTTTTTCCCTTTGAGATAAATATGAGTGTCGTCTGCAAACATAATTGATTTCACAGGATGTGAAATTTCATCAGGTAGGTTGTTGATTGCAGCTTGAAAAAGTATAATGCTCAGGGGGGATCCTTGTGGGACTCCATTCTCGAATACAAATTTTTCTGAGAAGTGGTCATTTATTTTAACTTGGAAAGAACGATCATTCAGAAAACTTGTTATAAATTGTAACATCTGCCCATTGATGTGCCATTTTTTCAGTATATTTAAAACTCTATGCCGCCAAACTGTGTCGTAAGCTTTTTGAAGGTCTAGACTGATGAGTATCATGGTTTGTTTGTTTGCGAAAGATTCGAGTATTTCCGTTTCAATTTTAACATGGCAATCTGTAGTTGAGTGAAATTTCCTAAATCCATGCTGGTTTGAGGATAACAGATTAAATCTTTGTACGTACCAATTAAGCCTATTATAAATTATTTTTTCGAGTGTTTTACTCACGTTACATAAGACAGAGATAGGGCGATATCCTGAAGGTTTGTGTCTGTCTTGCTCTTTTTTTAGGAATGGGGGTAATGGTAGCATTTTTCCATAAAGTTGGGATAGTACCGGACAACCAAACATTATTATACAACTCGAGGAGTAGATTTTTTCCTTTAATGGAGAGGTTCTGGAGAAATAAGAATGATATTTTGTCTGGTCCACAACTATTACTTTTTTTTCCTTCTAGACTAGAGTTTAGTTCTGACATTGTGATAGGATCGTTGAGAATTGAACCTTGATTTGTTGATAATGTGCTGATCGGTGAGATAATTAATTCTTGAGTTTCTTTCAATTTCAAAAAGTCTGGATTCAAACTAGAGTTACTACTGTTGGAGTAAAAAAACTGTCCTATTTGGTTGGTTATTTCTTTAGGTTCTGTATAAACTGTTTGCCCTACCGTTAGTGTTTTTATTTGTGTAAAGGGAATTCCTTTTAATGTTTTAATTTTGTTCCACATTAAGGTTGGGGAAACATGACTATTTAAACTAGATGTAAAATTTTCCCATGACTTTTTCTTTTCATTTTTAATTAGGTATCTGACTTGCGCTTTGTTTTTTTTTGAATTGTATAAAATCTTGAAGATCTAAGGTTCGCTTGTATCTGTTGAAGGCAGTTTTTTTTTTCGTATTGCTTGTTTGATGGTTTTATTCCACCAAGGGACTGGAGGTCTCTTGCCAGAGTAGTTAGTTAACTCAAAAACGTCGGAGGCTGTATTTATAATGAGGTTGGTGAACCGTTTTATCTTGTCTTCTATATTATTAGTATTTGTCCAAGATGTTGATTCAATATTTTTATCAATTTCCGTTTGGTATGAGATCCAATCAACATTTTTTAATTTCCATTTTTTTTTTTCAGTATAATGATTATGGGAGTTTGTGTGATTGAGCGTCATGATGATAGGAAAATGGTCACTACTTGATAATTCTGGTATAACATCCCAATCTATGTAGGGAGTTATTGTAGATGATGAGAATGAAAGGTCGATGGCTGAAAAGTGTCCCGTGCTAGCGCTAACTCTTGTAGCTTGGCCATTGTTAAGTATATTGAGGTCGTTGTTGTTGTAAAGAGTTTGCTCAATTTTAGTTCCTCATAAGTCAAGGTCGGAGCAGCCCCACAAAGGGCTGTGACTGTTGAAGTCTCCTATGAGAATGTAGGGGGTGGGGAGTTGATTAATAATATTTTGAATATCAGACGACTCAAAAGAGTGAGAGTTTGGTAGATATATATTGCAGATTGTTATTGGGTTTTTGATTAAAATATTAACTGCGACCACTTCTAGATTAGTATTAATGGTAATTTCTTCGGAGTGATAATTAGAATTTACATAGATTGCCACCCCACCACTGGCTCTGCCTGCATTTGTTCTATTTTTGTAGTATGTAGTGTAGTTTTTTAGGGAGCCGACCTTGTTGTTGATAAAATTAGTTTCTTGTAGACATATTGAGATTGGACAGTATTTGTTTAATAATAAATTGATTTCATCTAATTTGGAGAAGAATCCATTTGGATTCCATTGGATTATTTTAAGACTGTTATTAATTATCATGATTGGTTTAATATTAGTTTGATGGGTATGTATAGTGGTATATTGGTTGGAATCAAGCTAGTAGGTTACATCCTCATTACTGTCAGCATAGGAAGTCTGACTGAAATTGACGTTTTGGATTTTTTCAAGTGCTTTTAATAATCGGGTTAGACGATTTTTAATACTTTTTATTTTTACGACAGGGTAGATGTTTGTAATGATTTCGATTATATTTTCTGGACTGCTACGATGCTCCGTACATAAACTCACAAGGTCAGTGCAACCTTGCGAATTTTCAAAAAAATCTTTAAACTGGTTTAGAGGTAAGGATAATTGAGGATTTGAGTTAAATAGATCCTTGGTTGGATCTAACCCTTCATCGATATGTGAATAAAAGCTATCGTTTGAACTAGTGCTTGTTCTAACTTTTGGTTTTTTATGTACATTTCCTTTGTGGTTATTTGATGGTTGAGTTTTGCCGTCAGGTACGTTAAGGGGCTTCATTATTGAAGTTGAGTTGGATGAGTGTGAAGATTTTTGAGAAAGTGTTTGAGAAGAGATCGACGGGGCTGGACGTTTAGTTACGATTGGAGACGTTACGTTGATATTTTTGATGGATGACGATTTGAGCTTTTCGACTAGCGAATGTTTTTTAGATTGATCGATTGAGGTTGAATCTACATTATCTTTTGCTTGGTTTGGTATTAAAGGATCGTAATTTTGAGTGGTATAAATATTTAGAGCATTTACAATAGATGGTGATGAAGAAACATTTTTTTCAACATTTGAGACTGGCGGTATGCAATTCGTTGCTTCCATGTCGGTTTCGATTATATCGATAAAATTGATTTGTTCGGGTATATTTTTACATTAGCTAGAAAAGTGTCCGGTCTTATGACATTGGAAACAAGTAACGGTGTCATCGGTTATAAATATTCTAAACGTGGTGTTTTCAACAGTTACTGTGATTGAGCTAGGTAGTTTAGACACACTGTCTTGATTGATGTATAATTGTCTTCTGAAGCTTAATATATGCGAAAATTGTTCAGTTGCAAATCCAGCTTTCATGTGAGAAATTTGAGAAGAAGTTTTAATTCCTATTTCGTGGAGAGCGTTTAATATAAGTTGATTAGGTATAGTAGGATAAACATTGGACAGAATGATTTTTTTGGACCCGTTAATGAGCCTACGAATTGGAATTTCTATTTCATTGACATAAATTGAAGAGTGGGTTTTGAGTAGATTTTCCATGACGGCTTGACTATTGAAAAAAATGCAGAATCTATTATTGGAAATACGTGATACAAATTGTATATTTTTTGCGGGTGTAATTTTACTGATTGCGGTAACATATTCGATTTGTTTGATGTTGTTAATAGAGTTAAATACAATTGCTTGGTTCATTTTCGGTAATGTAATATTAGAGGCTATCTCTGCAAATGTTGTAGTATTATTTATATGTTGGGAAGCACTGTCTGTGATATTCATATCATCAGATATGGTGTTGGGCTTATCGCCCATTGTTAGGTTTGATATTTATTTAATTGGTGTAAATAAGGCAATAATTTTTATCATATTACCTGTAACGCTGAACTTTGAACAGACTAGTGTGTTACTGCTATCGATAGCTATAAATGCGATAATGAAGAAACACACGTGTATCACGGTCAGACGTTGAACACGAACACTTTAATATAGTTATAATTTTAATTAATTCATATAACTTAACTTTCCGATTTGTACACAAAAATCGTATTTCATTTCTTGACTTTAAAGGCAATACAAAGAAAATAAGTTTTGAGGAAAATATTCATTTGAATGTTACGTTTATTACATAAACTTTAAGTATAGCTCTATTTAATGATATCAGAATTTCCGAAACTTTTTCAATATCAAAGAATGAAAAATGTTATTAATATGCAGAAATTTTCATACAAAAATTACTGTATGGGCATTTTTATCGTGAGATATTCAATAAAATTACGTTTAAGCATATTCAATTTTGTAAATATAGAGTTAATCATAAAATGTAATTTTTTTTAGTTAATGAATTGGTCGAAGAATTGAATTGTAAATAATAATTTAATTGATTTATATGCATTGGAGAATACTATAAATATATTATTTTTACTTATTTGTTATTTAGTGATCAATACGACTTCAGATAATACTGGTAAGAGGGTAATATAGTATTAACATACATAAAATTTGTTATTTAGATCTCAATATGATTTTATATTAGAGGCTAATTTTTCTTATGTAAAATTTAAAAATATAGCGTTTGAGAATATCAAATGTTATGAATATAGAAATATAAATATAGAAATAGAATTATAGAATATTCAATTACAACTAATATATGTTAACATATCGCTTGTTCAGTACAGTTTTGTCGTTGTACATAACTGAAAAATCGTCATTTTTGAGTTATTTGCAAATAATAATAACACTGGTATTTTTTCTATACTGATTGAACGACATTGTGAATATAAAAATTTATTTGTAGTATAATAACTAAGTGTAATATTTTAGGTTTAACTTGTTATCATTGCTATTTCAAAGACAGTACAAGATTTTACATTGATCTATATAAAATATTATATTTATGTTATAATAGTTATTGTTTCAAGTTATTAATAAGATATTATATTACTTAGGAACATCCATTATGCCATTTGAAGTAACTAACGATTGTGAGTAAAATAGCACATATTTATATTCTATGACATGTTTATATTAGTTAAATATTTTTAGTCAGGTTTATCATAAGATATTCATTAAAATTACGTTTATACATTTAAAAGTTTGAACATATATGTTCGGACATATATTTATGTCCGAACATATATGTTCATATATAAATTACAAAATTATATTTATAATGTATTTTTTTTAGTAAATATCTTGGCCGAAAATATGAGAAGTAAATAATAATTTCATTTATATCCACTGGATATTACTAAAAATTATTATATTAACTCTTTTGTTATTTAGTTATCAATAGGACTTCACCTTATAATGGTAAGAAGAGGAAATGGAATAAGTATACATAGAATATTTTATTTAGATCTTAATGTGGCTTTAAGTTATAGGCTAATTTTTTTTAGAAATTTTTTTGTTTAAAAAATGTTTGACGGCTAATTTATTCATAGTAGAACAATAATTCTTTATTGTATTTTCATACTATGAATACTAAAGGAAAGTTTATTGTTAAAAAACAATTAACATAAAATGTATTTGTTTTTAGCTAATGACTTCAGTGAAGTTATAAGAAGTAAATTATAATTTAATTGATTTATATGCACTTGATTATATTAAAAGTATATTATTTTAACTTATTTGTTATTTAGTTATCCATGCGTTTCCATATAATAGTGGTAAGAGCGGAAAATGGAATTAACATTTATAGAATTTATTATTTAGATCTCAATATGACTTCATATTAGAGGCTTATTTTTCTTATGTAAAATTTAAAAATATAGCGTTTGAGAACAACATATGTAATTACAGAATAGGTTTAAACATAGCTTATTCAGTGTTTATATACTTGTTTAGATGACAATTCTCGAGTTTTGAGTAAGTATTTAACTAGAGGACTTTCAAGTGTATATAATATATTTTTTTAATTCCTTAATTTTCAATTTTCAAAAATGTTCCGTGATATTGGACAAATTTTATCGTATGGCACATTAAAGTTTTTTGATTGTTGATCAATTTGTCTTATTTATATTGTTAATAATTTAACTTATTATATAGCCAACCAACATACTGAATTTTTACTAAAATGTAAAATTTCACGGCCAATATCTTATAGTGGAACAATATTTCTTCATTCGATTATCATACTAAGCATACCAAAGGAAAGTATATTGTCCTTAGATTATTCGGTTAAAATTTTACTAGGATCAGTAAATTAAAAATAAAGTTATAGCAGTTATAAGATTAAAAAAAAAATTGAAAATGCCTTTTTTACAGTATCATAGTTTTGAGATATTTTATATAATGTTTAAAATTGAATGGAGTTTTTCAAATGTTTAGTGTTGATAACTTAAACTAGATTAAAAATGTTATTTTGAAGCATAACTATCAAAATCAGTCTAGAATTTACATGGACAAATGTTTAAAAAAATCACATGTTTGTAAAACCAGTATTTACTTATTTTCCGTTTGTCTACGATAATACTACCCATTTGGGACAGGTTTAGCTTAAAAATGTCAGTATTTCCAACAATATGTCAGAATCTAATAATTAAAAAATGTTATTAATATGAAAAAATATAAAATTAAACGTATAATGTAATTTTTTTAGTTAATACCTTGGCCGAAGCTATGAGAAGTAAATAATAATTTGATTTATAACTTCTGGATATTACTAAAAGTATATTATTTTAATTTATTTGTTATTTAGATATCAATAGGACTTCATAAAATACTGGTAAGAGTGGAAAATGGATTTATCATACATAGAAATTGTTATTAAGATTATAATATAACTTCAATTAGAGGCTAAAATTTGGAAATAACATATTTATGTTTTAATTAGTATTGTTTTAGGATATTCATTATTATAGCATTTCTAATTAACCTATTTTATGTATACAGAATAGGTTAAAAAATATCTTATTCAGCGTTTATTTTCGGTTAGATGGCATTACTCGAGTTACGAGTAATTATTTAAATAAAGAACTTTAAGTTGTATATATTGCTTTTTTTAATTTCTATAGAAATAGTGAGAAATTGAATATATAAGAACAAACATTATTACATGACATTTATGATGATGATATTACTAAAGTTGTAATAATTTTTACTGATACTTTTGATGTCATTCCCTGAATTTTTCAAAAAAAATTTTATTATTTAGAAAACAAAATACAATTTACATATATAGAATAGGTTTGAACATCGCTTATTCCATGTTTTTTTTACTGTTTAGATGACAATACGGCTCTTCAAGAAAGAAGTATGTACGTAAGATGCAATATTGAACTCTTTATCTAAGATTTATTCAATAATTATATTAAATTTATTTTGAAAAATATTGAAAATTGTTGATTGTCCTGGACTACTAGTTAATACCACTTAATGTCCTTATTCAAAATTTTTGATCACTTTCTGTTATTTTACATTTCTATTAGTTAATAAAATCATAATATGCACGCTCCTCTTAACAGAATAATTTCTTATTTTAACAAATTGGACAACGTTGACTTTTATTTGATACACTATAGCAGTGTTTTTCAACGTGGGGGGTCGCGAAGCTTCTGTTGTTCGCCAGAAGTTAAGAGAACTTCAGTAAAAAAACAATTAAAATTAAAAATATTGATATATTAAGTAAGAGAATTTTAACAAAAGGATATACTCATAATCATTGTATGTTAATACAAAAAAATCAACAAAAAATTAAATCCTACGACTCATGTTAATGCGAAGGTTGTGCTTGTTTCTGATTAATCAATTTTTCCCATCTGTATTTGCAACACATAGAATTAAATCGTTCTCCAAATTCAAGCGTTTTCTTGACAAGTAAATGTCAACTCGAATAAGTACGAGGTGGCAAACGGAATCAAACACCTCAAAGCCTCAGTTGCTATTTCCGGGCATTCTGTTTTTCTCCTACACCAAAAGGTATCCATATTAACAGATTTGAATTCCAAGTGTAACATCCCATCGGTAGATAATTCAAGCAGATTTTCTTTGAGCTTTGTTGGCAAATTAGCCTCATTTATAACTGCATTTAAGAAAGGATTTAAGATCCACCTCTGCCCATTATTGTCCGATATTTCTTGCACTGAGAAGTAATGACACAATTCTTCTTTCAAATTATCTAACACCATTTTCATACCAGGTATATATTCCTTAATATTTATCTCACATCCGACTTCTTCGACAAAAGATGGTGTCGACGAAAATAAATCGAAGTTATTTTGATTTATAGACGACGACCACAAGTCAATTATTTTTGTAAAGCCATGTGTTTTGTCTTTTGCAGTGATGACATTTTCATCTCGCCCTTGCAGACTTTTATTCAAGATATTTAAATGCTCAAATAAGTCAGAAAGAAAAGCTAATTTCAAAAGGAGTGCCGGGTCGCAAATGAATTCAGAGTATTCTGGCTTAGCCTGCTGTAAATATATTAAAAGTTCAGCACGAAGTTCCATAACTCTGGTCAGTACTTTGCCTTTCAAAAACCACCTAACCTCTGTATGGTACAGTAAATTTTGCTGGAGTACCCCCATATCTTCGCAAATAATTCGAAACAATTGTGTCTGCAACGCTTTGCCTTTAATAGAATTGATAATCTTTATAATAATATTTAAAACTTTGCTATATTCCTGTGGGAAGGTTTTGGCCGCATGAGCTTGGTGATGGAGAAAGCATTGCACCCAACGAGCGTTAGGCATCTGTTCTTTCAGCCTAGCAATAAATCCACTCTTTGCATCAGTCATCGCTTTTGCTCCGTCGCTGCAAATAGCAATGCATTTATTTGCCTAATCGATATTCATATCTTGCGTAGTTTCAAGGAACATGTTATACAAGCACTGACCTGTAGTATTTGTGGGAAGCGCTCTGCAGAATAATATTTTGTCCATTAATTTTTCACTGGATTCAAAACGCACAAAAGCTACAAACTGCACACACCCGCAATATCCGTGAATTCGTCAAATCGCAAAGATAAAAAAGTACTTTTCTTTATTTTTTCTATGACTTGATCACGAACGTCAGTGGCCATATCGTTTATCCTGCGTTGAATGGTATTGTCAGAGAGAGGTATACTTTTGATTTTTTCGACTTCTTGTTTCCCAAACATCTCTGCTATATCTAAAGCCGATGGTAAGATCAAATTTTCGGGAATAGTGTGAGGTTTTCCAGATTTAGCCACGCGAAAAGCTATTCGATAACTAGCAAGCAACGCTTTTTCATTTTAGTTGGACATTTGTATATCAGTTTTTTGATGTTGAAGAGCTTGTAGTTTTCTCTCAAAAAATTCCAAGGGCTCATTTTTTTCATTTGGATGTTTTGTGTTGAGGTGGCGTGTTAACTTTGATGGCTTCATGCTTTCTCTTGATAAAGTTTCGAAGCAAATAATACACTGTGGTCTATTATTAATCACGGTAAACCCGAATTTCAAATAATTTTCGCCTTAAAGACGTTTTTTCTTCGTTGTACTGCCACTACTTTCACCAGAAGTTGACGGTTCTGTCAAACTTTTCAGGAAATTATCCATTTTAAATTATTACAAATCACTTCAAATGCGTAATTATTACTGAAAGATGAAAACAATGTCTAACAGTCGTCAAACAATTGAACCATCGACGTGAACTGAGTGAGTATTGCTTTGTCCCACGCAACGCTCATTGTGTCTCGCTCACTATCAACATTTCGCAAGCTAGCCACCACACTTGCCGAACGGCTCCGGCCTGCATCGGCTTTGGTCGTACGTACGTACGTAAACCAATGTGCGCAAATTGCTTCCTTAAGTTATCAATTGATGATGTTTTCGATGTATGTAATTGTAAAATAATTTGTTTTACGTGCTATATTACTTATACTGCATGAAAATGTCGTATAGAATGAATATTTGTAACACATACATGATAATACACAAACATGATAAAAAAACGAAGGGTCGGGGGGGTCGCGAAATATTTTTTCATACCAAGGGGATCGCATAATGAAAAAGGTTGAAAAACACTGCACTATAGTGAAACAAATAAGGTCTTAGACTGTTAAAGTTTTATATATATTTTAGATATTAAGTTATTAATAACATTTTTTTTTCATATAATATAATATTTTATTCAAGATAATACATAATGGTTACATTTGTTTTTTATAGTTACATTATATTTTTTATTTATACTATCTTTATTTATTACGTGTACTACTTGCCCACTAAGAAGTAATTTATTTTTTTTATTTTTTTTTAAAGAAATAGTATTATTGGTATTATTATTTACTCAAAAATTATATATTTTACATTTAATTTTTTTTTTTTTTGAATTTGTATAAGAAATATTTTTGTCAAGAAGTCCATTGTAAATATATTCGTACTTCCATGCAATTAAATACAATAACAATGTTATTTAACTATTAATTGGATTAAATATACAATTTTACAATGAAGCAATACAATTTTTGTTTTGTGTATAGTTATTAAATTTATTGTTTATTTACTATAATTATAATTATCTAACTTTATGTTTTGTATTAAAACAACAATATAAAATTATTTTATGTTGTCTGATCAGGTGAAGATTAGAAAATACAATCCAAATGGAAAATTCTAATAAAATGTAATAATTATTCTAAAAAATCATTATTTTGTAATACTTATTTGAAAATAAAATTATTTTCAACCTCTTTAAAATTTTTCTAAAATAATTATTTATTAAAAATATTGTAAAATTATTTATTTAATGAAAATGTAAGACTAAAAATGTTTAACAAGTACTTCATTAAAATATTACAATAAAAATCTGTTGAAAATATTAATTTCGTAATAATGTGTAAATAAATAAAAAAAAGAACGTTTAAATAATGTAATAACAGAAATATAATTTGAATAATATAATAAAATGTAATAATTGTAAAATGATATATTACAATAATAAAAATACATACATGTATCATGATATACACAGTTTATCCCTAACGTTATAATGTACTACTAGGCTCCGCCCCCGACCAGAGGCCCTACGAGCTCCTACGCGCCTTCGGCGCGTAAGCCTCTTCGGGCTGTCATCATAAGTAGGCCACTTATTCCGGTAGGAGTACCCGACTATGATGGGCACAATAAGTGTTTTACAGAAAAAATATTACATCAGAATCAGTGTAACAAAAATATATTAAAATTTTTATTATTTAAATCAGGAAAATTCAAAAAGAGAAAATAGTTAAATGTATTGATTTGACGTTAGACAGGTTAGTTGTCATAGATGGATCCCAATTTTTACAATAAACTCATAGTCTTATACATCAAATATGAGATAAATAAGAAAAAAAAATTAAAAGTTCAAAAGGAAAAATGTACATTTGAACAAAAAGCCGATTAGCCCAAAGATCAAACAAAAGATATATAATAATATGTTAATATAATATGTATATTAGGGTGGTCTTTAATGTATAGATGCAGAATTTTTTTTTTCTTCAAAATTTGATTGAGGTACCCCCGGAATTTGTTCAAAACTATAAAAAAATAATTTGTGTCAAATTTCATTAATTTTCAACCCTAAGCTGTGCCTTAAGAGGGTTGAAAATTCAATCATGAGGGTAGTTTTTCAATAATTGTAGTTTATCTCAAAATTTATGACTTTTACATAAAAGTTTATAAGAAAAAAATTGTAGATATGAATATTTTGCATAAAAAAGTTATTACTAAAAAAGTCATAAGTCAAATATTTACCTCGAAAAAGTTAAAAGTTCAACAATATGAAAAAAATGGGCGTATTTATTTTTGAGTAGTTTTTTACGATTATATCCTAAAGTATTAACGATAGGAAAATATATCTTATAATAAAATATTTTTTGAATTAAATTTTCAATAATATTTGTCTTTAGTACTTTTTCCATAAAACTGCTCATTCGATCACAAAATAACAAAAATTCAATTCTAGAGTTTTTTATTATAGTATCATACGTTCATATTGCACAAAATAATAGATTATTAGCTTCGATGCGAAGCTGAGAAGGTATTGGTTTTACTAAGATGTGTTTAGTTTTTTTTTTTTTTTT
>NW_026099578.1:69742-106634 GCF_025091365.1 Daktulosphaira vitifoliae
AAATTGGTAGATTATTTCAAAAACAACAATAACACTTATTCCCTTAATTTTACCCCGATTTATAACTATAATATATGAATACATAATAATTACAGTAATTAAATTGAGTATGAAAGTGGTATTCAATAATATAATATTGTAATTTTTACGGAGATATTATAAAAATAAAAAGGAGTTGTATATTCATATACTTTTAATGCGTATACAAATTTAAAGGAATTTATGCAATACTTTTTAATAAAAAAATTTTGTTACTTATGAATAAATACACTAAACAAAAGGAACTTTCATCAGAAAAAAAATATACTTTTCTAAATAAACTTTTCGTGATGTTTTCAAATGTGCAATTAAACTTTTTCTATTACTTCTAAGTTTTAATATTATTACTTATTATTAAAAAATAAGTATTTACATATAAAAAAAAATAATTAAGAACAAAAAAAATTGTATTAAATTAATACTGATTTTGATTTTTAATATGTTAAAGGTAATCATTTTGAACCTATTTTTTATTGTCTTTTAAAGTGAAAGTTTTAATGAAAAATACCTTCTCAGCTTCGCATCGAAGCTAAAAAATGAATTTGTTACCATAACTTATAGTTCAACTTGCAAGTTTGAAATTGACATTATTAAATTGAAAAAAATGAAATTTTTAAGATTAATATGCAATCTGGAAATTTTATAATTACTAATTACAGTACATTTGTCAGAAAAATTCGATTTTTTTACATTTTTATCGTAATAGATAACTGAAATAGAAAGAATAGTAATCATATCCTAATAACTTTTGGTGTTTAAAAAAATTCTGCAATTGAAATATTCAGAACTTAATTAATTTTAATAATTTACTTTAATTAAATGAACCAATCAAACCAAAGTAGTTAAAAAGATTTACTCAATTGAGCATATTATCAAAAATATAATTATAATTGTAAAACTCCATCGTTAACTTCAGGTGAAACTAAAAATCATTTTTTTTTTAAATTTATGATTTATATAGCAACATATTACTAAAAAATTTGGCATATTATAGACTGGTAGTAGCACACAGAAATAGAGTTAAAAAATTAATAAATTATAAAGTAAAATTATTTACTTTTGTAGTTGAATACTTTTATCATATCAAATTTAATTCGACAATAAATAATTTAAGAATATTAAAAATTAATGATTTTAATTGTTTGTATGGACAAATCTAGTTAAGCTACTTTTTATTTGAATAAGGAATATTTTTTTGATTTTTAAGAGTAATAACTTAAACTAATCATTAACTTAAATATCATAAACTTAAATGAATCATTTGACGTATCGTTGAAAAAAGTAGGTCTAGTGAGGGTTGGCAAAATAAATCGTAGCCAGAAAAAGAACCACATAGTAAAATAATATTAACATGAATATCAATTTCTTCTCACGAGGGGAGACTATAGTGATAAGATCCTTTATATTTATTGAAATTATTGAATCTAAATGAGATAAATATCAAATGATTTGAAAATTCTATTCTAACTCAAAAACTAACTCAAAGCAGTTGTAATATTATTGCGTTATCAATATTTATCCACATCATAGATTAAATACAAATTGATAGCCTACGCCGTATATAATTTTTTTCAGTTTAATTTTTATTATGTTGAACAATAGTATTAATTTTGAGAGCTTCTACTGATTAAAATATACATGGTAATTAAATTTTTTAATAATGATTATATATATATATGTGTGTACATTAAACAAAATTGATTGTTGTACACATTAAATGCATTTTATGATACGATGAGAGGTTTTCTACGATTTAACTCTTTGTAGTTATTTTTTCATTTAAATTAAATTATTTATTTTAATACTATACTAAGATTCTTTAATAGGAATTTTACATAAAATATGATATCACAGTACTAGACTGATCTATTGGTCTCTAAATATTTTTAAAAATTATTTTAAATAGAAGGCAGTGGCAGATAAGTTGTTTTGTTATTAGAAGGACTTGAAAATTCTATATAATAAAATTCAATATTTGAGTTGTGCCCAAATACCACAGAGCTTTTATATTTGTATTTATTTTGTATTTGTTTTACTATATCAAGATGTATATATAATAATCACATCTAATAGTCCATAATAATAAAATATATAATTTATATTAAAATAGTAACCCGTTAGATTTACATATGTATAAATAATAACTAAGTATTCAATTCTAATTGCCCAGATGTGAGTTTTTAATGGTTTTTTTATATTAATTATGCTCAATAACTTTTAAATTGAAATATATATAAAATTTCCAAACCGCTATTATTAAATATTTAATATGTGTTCGAGAGAGATCTGATAACAAAGGTTTCGATTTACGATATAACAAAAAACAATTAAATAATAGAACACAAATTTTAATGTCATTCTCGACATAGACGTTTAAGTAATTTATTAGAACGAAGAAATGATAAAATAAAAATTATTAATAATTAATAACAAATGTGTCATGAAGCTGTGTCGGCGATCACATAACAAAAAGGAACGACGTAAAAAAGCGGGTGCGAACATCAACTTGCATCGGTCAACTAGTTGATGGTGGTGGATCAGCGTTGTCAACATTTAATATGGCGTTGACCGCGTAAATTTCTTTAAATCAACGTTTAGGACCGTACGAACAAAAAGTATTATATTATTATTGGTTGCAGCTATTATATTTTATCAAATATAATATTTATAATTTAAACTTAAATGATAACTACTATCAAGGTAACCGAATCAAAAATAATATGAATAAATATAATTAATAAAAATAAAAATAAATTTCATATCTATCACCCAATTTCTCAATAATTCATTAATTTAATGAGGTAAGGTTATGTTCACGACGAATACCTACTACATATAAATTTACAAACAATAATAACTCACGTGACATACAACGGTAACACTAGTTGACTAGGTAAGATGCTGGCTGGGGGCAGCCGAACGTATTTAATGTCCACATGTTTTTTTTAATAACTGTCTTATCTTAGTGTTTAACCGGCATACTGATAAGTACCGTTAGTAATATGAGTCATATTGAGATTTAAATAACAAATTCTATGTATGTTAATTCCATTTTCCCCTCTTACCAATATTATTTGCAATCGCGTTCATAACTAAATAACAAATAAGTTAAAATAATATACTTTTAATATAATTAAGTGCATATAAATCAATTAAATTATTATTTACTTCTTGTAACTTCACTGGTGTCAGTAGCTAAAAATAAATACATTTTATGTTAATTTTTTTTAGACAATAAACTTTCCTTTGGTATGCATAGTATGAAAATCCAATGAAGAATCATTGTTCCACTATGAGAAAATTGGTCGTCAAATTAAACATTTTTTAAACAAATAAATTTCTAAGAAAAATTAGCCTATAACTCAAAGCCACATTAAGATCTAAATAAAAAATTCTATGTATAGTAATTCCATTTCCTCTTCTTACCATTTTAAGGTGAAGTCCTATCGATAACTAAATAACAAAAGAGTTAATATAATAATTTTTAGTAATATCCACTGGATATAAATGAAATTATTATTTACTTTTTATATTTTTGGCAAAGATATTTACTAAAAAAATACATTATATATATAATAGTAGATAAGAAATATATGTTCTGACACAATTTCACAGTGAAATGTGAAATGGTCATTAGAGGGCGGCATTTCAACCCAGCGAAACCCCCCTAAAAAATAACTATGATACAAATAATAAATATTTTTATTTATTTCCACGTACTCATTATGTATAAGTAATGATATGTGTTTTTATTAGTATAATTAATATGTGTATTGGTTAAGTAGTTAAACATTCTTGCGAACAGTCATTTACGCTATTGAGTAATCTTTAATGTATCTTTCTAATTAAATCATACACGAACATGTTTAACCTTTATGTGACTGAAAAAAAGAACAACTTTATATGACGGTGTAAGTACCCGGGTACCTACAATATAGTTATCTGTGCTTTTCCGGTAAATTATTTCATTGTCGTCAGTCTATCGCTTTTATATCTTATTATATGTAATTCTTCTCGTATCTGGTGTACATAGATCTAATAAAGAACATGTATCAGAAATGTGGAAATTAGACTCGTTACCTCTCATTCGAGCTGCAATGTCTCGAGATCGATTCAAAATGTTGCTAAGGTTTATTCGTTTTGATAATGTAAACACTCGTAATATATGTATTACAACAGACAAAGCTGCACCGATTCGTGATATTTGGACATGCTCAATCAAAACTTATAAACCTACAGAAAATATAACAGTAGACGAACAATTATTTTCTTACACCGGACACACAAAATTTACACAGTACATTCCATCTAAATCTGCAAAATGTGGAATAAAGGTTTTTTGGGCTTGCGATGCAGCAAATGCTTACCCTTTGCATGGTAAAATTTACACAGGCAAATCACAAGATGGTAAACGTTAAGTAAATATTGGTGAACGTACAATTCTAGACTTAGTTGCGATGTATAAAGGTTCTGGACGAAATGTGACTACAGACAACTTTTTTACAAGTATGCAATTGGCTACTACATTAANCTGTCGATTAATTATTTATGACATAAATATATTTACAATAATATTAAAAAAAAAAAAAAAGAAATTTTTTTTCTTAACAGCATGGCACAAGAAAAATATACATTCAACGGTACTGAACTGTCTATGGTGGACAGCCGAATCGAAAAGTTCTTCGGCGAACCCGGTGCGGTGTTTGCCCACTGTACCAGTTCAGACTTTGACCACCCCCGCAGAATGACAAGAGGCGTTGCTCGGGAATTCGCGTCGTTCGTCGGGAAACCGGTAAGGTCCGATTGGCTTTCGGCTTACATTTGCATACAACAAAAAAAATCCAATACAGTACTGACTCTTCTAACAAAATCAAACTATAATAAAAAACCCTCTATCTACGACTTCGAATCTGCCATCTCCCAACTATCGGATTTTTTACTATTAAATAACATACGGGGGGTTACCCTGCCTCCGATCGGAATGAATCGCGACAAAATACCTATTGAAATCGGAGCGCGCCTCATTTACCATCATTTGCTGTGCCGGGGACTAAATGTAAGAATATGTGCGACGGACCAACTCTACCGCCACTTGTACCATCAGTCCCATCTGCTAGAACACCGACATTTCATTAAAAACAATCATTATATTTAATTATATTTTTGTATTTTGTATTATTTAGTTATTTATTTATATAAAATTTTTTTTTTGCTCTTTTCTCACTCTATCAATTAATTACAAAAGCGTTCATAATCATTCTTAGAGTTTATTTTATTACTACACAGTTTATCATATTCAATTTAAATGTCAGCTGTTTAACATCTAACTTCCATAGTTCGCCAAACATCTTATTTATACCCGGATGACCATTCCCGGATGATTTTATGTTTCCCAGACGTATTTTCCTGGATGATTTTATTTTTTTTCCCGGATGACCATTCCCGGATGATTTAATTTTTCCAGACGTATTTTCCTGGATGATTTTATTTTTCCCAGATGCTTTTCCTGGACGTTTTTATTTATTCACAGGACATCATTCTTTCGATCTTAACACCGCGCAACCTTGCTGATGCAGCGTAATGGCCAACGAAGCATTTTAATAGGTAGCGCACCGAGAATTAATACGTGATTCCTGACCTCTAATGTACAACATTATGAATGTATTTATTATTACACCTTGATTTGTTATAAATATATTATTATTATTATTTTTTTTTTTTCGTTTTTCATTTATACATGGCAACTATTGGTATTTTATCTTTAAATCGCAAATTGATTATTAACACGCACGTTACGGATTTTCCATCAACATATGGTATGACTTGAAAACTTATATATTTAATTTTAAATCTACAATAATCCAATATTTTATACTTTATAAAAATCTAAGTAACTTCATTTAATTTTTTATAAATAATAATTGATTTTATCTCACGCACAGTCGCCCACAGTAAACATAGTAGCATAAATATAAAAACAAAAAAAAAACCTATTAAGAGATCCGCCTACGTTTACACCGTTTAGCTCTCATTCATACATTTGCTTATTCCATATAATTCATAGCGAGTACATTAAATAAATCACGAACAATTGGTACGCTTATTAAAGCATTTTTCTATTTTGTATGGTATATCGAAGTGATGCGTACACATACATATTATTAATAAATGAGTTAGTTTCAGACGTCAATAAAGGAAACAATCTCGACAAATTAAACAGCTGTTTTCACAGCTACCTTAATAACATATATATTTTTTTTTATTGTATGAAAACTTTGAACTAAGAAACATAAGCGCAAGTCTGCCACTACAAGAACTCGCTATTGTAAATTTTTTTTTTTTTCATTACGCGTATATTAACTGGATCTGACTTTTACGAATGAGATGACATTTTTTTTTTCTCACCTCTTAAATCAATTGTCCATTATACATTAAACATTTGCTTATAATAACAAGCGTNATCCATTTTACAATAAACATTTGCTTATGCATGATTAACGTAACTAAGACACCTATGTAAATGTAAGCTTGGTTTTTTTGACAACGTTTTGTCTACTTACATTAGATTAAAGTAACTCAAATACATTTTAAATGTTAACTAAATTAATTATAAACTTTATACCTATATTATTAGTGTTATTATTACTATTATTATTATTCTTTTTATATTCATGCATAAGGTTAATTTTACAATGTCGACTTTTACCCTGATAATTTTTAAATGCAATTAAACGTTGTCCATCTTACACAAACCACGTGAACAAAATGTTGCCAAACTTTGGTGCCCCGAGGCTTATCAAGAAGCCGACGACAGGGCAGAGCTTCTCATAGGAACCACTTGGTAGCCGACTATTGAAAGCTCCACCGAAGGAAGCTCCTCAAAGGCTCAAGAGCCTACGAACCTAGGAGTGTGGTCATCGAAAACAACAAGTGGTTTTGTGCTATGATGACACTGTACCTCCTTGATCAACCAATAACATTACCTTTATTTTCAGGATTTATGTACTTTTATCAACAATTCCCTTTTCACTGTATTGTTTTTCTTTTAAAAGATTCAGAGACGAATCTTACCGGGGGAGGGCGAACTGTAACGTACACATTATTCGTCCTTCACCAACATTAACATTTCAATACCACACTAGTGCCTGAAATGAATATGACATTGGTTGGTACTGTCAGAAAAAATAAAAGATTCTTGCCTCCCAAAATGCTTCCATCAAAAGCCAGAGCGTTACATTCTACAAATTTTGTATTTAGAAAAGATTTAACTCTTTGTTCTTATGTTCCAAAAATAAATAAATCGGTTATTCTTTTATCTACAATGCATATGACAGCCGACATAATGCAAGCTGCTACCGCTTATCCAGAAATTATAAAATATTATAATCTGACAAAAGGAAGAGTAGATACAATGGATAAAATGTTAACAGAATACACAGTAAAGCGAAGAACTAATCGTTGGCCACTTGCATTTTTTTTCAACATGATTGATATTGCTGCTTTATCTGCATATATTATATATATGGAACACAATCAAAGGTTTAACACAACTGATCGACGCCGAAAATTTTTAAAAGAGCTTGCAAATCAGTTATGTATGCCTGCAATAGAAATTCGAACCTCCATACCTAAAGTAGTAGAAAATCGATATACTCGTAATTCAATGGAAATGGTTCTCGGACGGCCAATACAACAGATAATTGCTATTCATAAAAATGAACCACCTCGTGATGCTTCAGGACGTATTCAAATAGTTGGAAGTTGCTTAGTATGTCAAGAATTGGGTTATAAGCAACGGAAAACTCGAAAAGCTTGTTCAACTTGCTCAAAGCCTATTTGCAATGAACACTCAATAAACAAATCATTTTGCGAAACTTGCAATCAACAAAAAACCTAAATATGTTATAATACTTACTAAATATGTAAAAAATAACATTTTTGTTCTCTTAATATTTGTATCTATTTTATTGATGTCCAGTAAAAATATTTATCAATGGTAATTTAACTTTTTTTTGTATCAATAAAACCTACATTTAAATACAATATATAGAGGTACCCAGGTACCTACTACGTCCTTATAAGGTGTAAAATTAACAACGATATTTTAAGTATAATAAATTATATACTTTTCAAATACAAAATATAAATTTGTGAACTATACATGCTATTTAGAGATGTCACAGAAGGACTAACCATACATACTAAATATTTAGAAGGAAAATAAATTTAAAAACTGAAAAGGTACCCGGGTACCTTTCCAGTCACATAAGGGTTAAGTCTGTCAATGATTAGTCTAATTGGTCGGGGTAGGATTATAAATTATTAGAAATTTGTGAAAATATTTAACATCAAAAAAGGAAAGTGTAGTATATAGGAGTAAATGCTATGTAATTAATGATTTAATAATCGATTATGATACAATTAATGAGTAATTTTTCGTATAAATGAACGTGGAAACTCCGATAAAGTTACATCGTCTTCAAGAACCTTCAGCTGTACAACAACTCTTCTAAACGAACAATATGGTCGCTGTTTGTATGAGAAAACAACGTTATGTTTATGTTGTACCGACACCGCCAGTCGAAATGCTCGACTCGAGCAGTTATACTATTTCGTTCAGTGATAGAAAATTTTTACAACTGGGATTGAATCCAAATGATGACTTCAATGTTACGGTATGCATTATTACTCCTGGGTCAATCCATGCCAAATCATCCAGAAGTAATTGCACGACCACCTCATATTTTTCTTAAATTTTCAGGGTTTATTATTTATGCTATAACTAGATTAAAACAATTTTTTTTTTTTTTTTTATGACCTTCCGATTTTTATGGCTATTTCAATGTAAAAAATGTTGAAAATAGCCAGAACGTTAAAAAAACACACAGATTATTCAATATTAACACAATCTAATTAAAATTTTAGGGTTGACCTTATTATAACTTAAAGTTAACATTAAAAAAAAAAAAAACAAAAAATTTATGTGAGATTTCAAACTTTAATGACTTTCTAAAAATGGTGCTTTTTTTGAGAAAATTGACGTTTTTGAGCTCACTTAAAACCATTAAGATGTTATTTTTTTTTGTGATTTTTAAATATGGTATTGTATAGTGTATAATCTATGTTTCAACTAAATTTCAAATATTTAAAACAATTTTCTTGGGATTTATAGGCCTACAAAGTTAGAAATTTTATAAAAAGACACGTATTCTAGGTGCATTATCTCTGTTGGGGGACCTAATTTCAAAATTTTTTTTTTTTAATTTTTTAGTTATATATCTGCTTAACACACCATAAAAATTTGAAGTTTGAGAAAAAAGTTTATCATGTAAAATTTAACATTAGAAAATCAGTAAAAATCCGTTCAAAATCATGTATTTAATGATAGTTTTTTGTTGTTTTCAAACCATATTTTTGTAATTTTTTTATATATTACTGTATATGTAATATATTACAATACAATGTAACTATTATATATTATAATTATTACATATAAACTTTTCTGTGAGAATTGTGTATAGGTTTTATAGGTTGTATTGTGGATATTTTAAATTTTAAATCTAATGCTTTGGCGTTGTTTGTCTTTATAGATATCTTATGAGATAATCTTATTCTGATATATCATTGTTATCGATTCAGTCTGTTATTATCGTAACGAGTCTATTTATACATAGTTTAAAAAGTACACAGTATAGACTATACTATCTCTGTGCATATTATTCGTCAATGTTTCTAGACGTTTCTTGAGAATTTTTTTACTACTGTTACATATATAATACATTTATTTTAAACTTATTTTTTATACAAAATTGTTTTTTACACTTCATCAAATATGAGATGTTCCGTCGGAAATTTTTCTAATGAAGATTGTCATAAATCAGTGTATGGATCTTTTTCTAAAAATTTAATTAATCTTGCTGATCATAATAATGAAGAAGAAAAATTATTATTAAATTTACGGACCAAAATAAATATAACTACGATTTGTGAGTACCACAAAATAAAATATTTAAATAAATTTAATCATTTATATGGACAAACTTGTTGTGATCCTTTAAATAATCATAAAAAAAATGTTAAAAAGGGTTTACGTAAAATACAATTATATNATGTTAAAAAGGGTTTACGTGAAATACAATTATATCATTTTAAAAAACCCATGAATTTTGTGTTAGAATTAATTCCTGGCAAATCACTGTGTTCTAGTTGCTACAAGAATATATTTATTAATCAGCAAACTTCTAATTTTTCATCAGATGTAACTGAAAGTCATAATGAATCATTTGTTCCTGAAGAATCAAACCTTGAAAGAGTTGACATGATATTCAAAGCATTTGACTTGTCACCGGTATCGAAAATTAAAAGGCTTAACCCTCAAAAAAGAAGTTTGGCTATATAAAAAAAAACTGATCAAGTATCATTAGGTTTAAAACTTGATTTAGAAAACTGTGTTTCATGTTGTTCAAATACCAATAAATCTGATTATGAAATTCTTATTGAAAAATTAAAAATAAAATTTAAATCATCAACTACAGATCAAAAAATTAAAATTCTAAGTTTATTACCGCAATCTTGGTCTAGAGAAAAAGTATCTATAGAATTTAATACATCTGAGTATTTAGTTAGTTTATCAAGAGTTTTGCTCAACAAGTATGGTATATTACCAGATGTTCCAAAAAAATCAGGTCGTGTATTAAATTGTGAAATAATTAAACTTATTCAAAATTTTTATGAAGATGATGAGTATAGTCGTGTATGTTCTGGGAAGAAAGATTTTGTATCCATTAAAATAAATAACACTAAGGAATTTAAACAAAAACGATTACTTTTATGTAATTTAAATGAATTATTTGTTGAATTTAAAAGTAAAAATCCTAACGTTAAAATTGGGCGGTCAAAATTTTGCGAGTTGAAACCAAAATGGTGTGTTTTAGCTGGTGCTTCAGGTACTCATACTGTGTGTGTATGTGTTCACCATCAAAATGTTAAACTTATGATTGACGNACTTTAGGTACTCATACTGTGTGTGTATGTGTTCACCATCAAAATGTTTAACTTATGATTGACGGAGCTTCATTAAAATACGATTTTGTATACTTGCTTAAATCAATAGTTTGTGATATGGATAATAATTTTTGTATGATGAGTGAATGTTCCAATTGTCCGAATAACTATGAATACTTAAAAGAAACTATTTCTAAAGAGCTTGATGACGAAAACATTGTTTTTAAACAATGGGTAAGTACTGATCGGGCAGAATTAGTAACAAATATAGAATGTACAGAAGATTTTATTGAAACTTTAATTAATAAAATTATTAAACTAAAAAAGCACCATTATATTTCTAAGATCCAATCAAATTTTTTAAAACTAAAAAAAGAAACATTAGAATTCAATGAGTGTATTGTTCTGGCAGATTTTTCAGAAAATTATAATTTTGTTGTACAGGATGAAATTCAAAGCTTCCACTGGGTTAATAAACAAGCCACTCTTCATCCCTTTGTTTATTATTATAAAATAGAAAATATAATTAAGTGTCGATGTATATGCATAATTAGTGATCACATGGAACATAATACCGTTGCTGTACATACATTTCAAAATCACCTTATACAAGACATTAGATTAACAGCTCCATTTGTAAAAAAAAATCATTATTTTAGTGACGGTGCTTCGAGTCAATACAAAAATAAAAAAAACTTTATTAATCTGTGTTATCATACTGACGACTATGGTTTTGATGCAGAATGGCATTTTTTTGCTTCGTGTCATAGCAAAAACGCCAGTGATGGAGTTGGTGGAACGACAAAAAGAGAAGTATCAAAATCTAGCTTTCAGCGAGTTGGTTCAAACCAAATATTAACGCCAAT
The DNA here is from genome assembly GCF_025091365.1 of Daktulosphaira vitifoliae. NCBI lineage: Eukaryota > Metazoa > Arthropoda > Insecta > Hemiptera > Phylloxeridae > Daktulosphaira > Daktulosphaira vitifoliae. The sequence continues at coordinate 81,652 of NW_026099578.1, forward strand.
TGATATGTTCCAATTTTGCGATGAAAAAATTAAAGGGATAAAATACATTTATGTACCCACTATAGAAGTACAACAGAATGAAAAAAATCTTAATACGCGATTTAAATTGTGTAAAACTATTCTCGGTACTAGAGAAAAACACAGGATTGTACCAATTAATACCAATACCATAAGAAGTTTTAAGACATCATTAACTGATATTTATGAAGATACAATATTCTAACTACAAAGAATAAACCAAAATTATTTATTTTTTATTTTGTATCCAAAATAATGAATTAAATAATTATAATATATATATAATAGTTAAATTGTATTGTAATATATTACATGATTTTGAACGGATTTTTACTGATTTTCTAATGCTAAAAAAATTAAATAATAGATTTTCATCATTGCCAATAAAATTTTAGAAATATTGTGAATATTTTTTTTAACGATACGTCAAATGACTACATGTTGTAACTAGTTGAAGATATTATCCTCAAATATTTAATAAAAATTCTAATTTATCAATTAAACAGTTACTTATCCCATGTTTTCCATACAGACAGTTAAAATCATTTATTTCTAATGTTTTCAAAGTATTTATTGACGAATCAAATTTGATATGATAGGTTTCAACTACAAAATTAAATCATTTTACTTTGTAATTTAATAATTTTTTTACTCTATTTGTGTTTGCTACTAATAGACTATAATATTCCAAATTTTTTGGTAACATGTTCCTAAATAAATCATTTTTAAAAAGAAAGATTGTTAGAGTCTCTTGAATTAACAAAGGATTTTTACAATTATAATCAAATTTTATAATACGCTATTGAGTAAATTTTTTTAACCATTTTTTTAGTTAAAGTAAATGATTAATATTAATTCAGTTCATATTTCAATTGTAGAATCTTTTTAAACGCCAAAAGTTACTAGGAAATGATTACTATTATTTCTATTTAAGTTATCTATTACGATAAAAATGCAAAAAATATTGAGCTACTCTAATAAAATTACTATAAATAGTAATTATAAAATTTTCTGACTGCTTTTAATCTTAAGGATACAATTTATAATTCTCATAAAATTTTCTATTTAATGATGACAATTTCGAACTTGCAAATTATGCTAAAAGTAATGGTAATAAATAAATTTTTTTTTTATGAACTTTCACAAAAATCAACTTTAAAGGATTAAAAAATAGGTTAAAAATGAAAATTTGCACTGATTAATTTAACATATTAAAAATCAAAATCAGTATCATGTTTTGTTGAGCAATATATTCTTCAGTGATATTATAAGCGTGTTATTTATAATTATTTATTAATTAACTATCTAATACTACATAAATACATAAAAGTATAGAAGCATTAAGATATATTATAAAGACTCGGAAAATCGATTATTATATTCCATTGAAGTATTTTAAATGTAGAAATCTTAAAGTATTTGAGATGTAATGAATCAAAATAGAAGTTTCGAGAATATTCAAGAAAATTTTAGAATAATTTTTCCCCATAAATGATTATTAATTTTAAATTTTCTGCTTCATACTAAAATAAAAGTCGAGGAACCGTACAAACCTAAGATAATAAGTCAATGTATAAACTGCCAGGAATATGGCCATACTAAATCTTATTGCAACTACCCATCACAATGTGTTTGTTTTGGTGATTTCCACCAATCATCCAGACAACACAGCTCATGGAGGTGTGGCCATCTTAATAAAATCCGCAATAATATATCAAACGCTCCCAAATTTCTGCTAAGACTTTATTCAATCTTGTGCTATACTAATCAGTATAAATAATATTCCAATTAAAATTGCAGTAATTTACTCACCTCCTAAGCACAATGTATCATATACAAACTTTTTAAATCATTTCAATACAATTAACAATAACTTTATAATTGGCGGTGACTATAACGCAAAGCATCAAAGTTGGGGATGTCGAGTAAACAATCCACGTGGAAATGTTCTCTACAATTTTATAAATTCTAAAAATTTCAAAATACTTGCTCCTCCAGGACCTACCTATTGGCCATCATCCCCCATAAAAATCCAGATATACTGGATATATTTTTTACTAAAATCCCTTCAAATTTGCACAATTCTGTTAACAATATTATGGATTTTAATTCCGACCATTCATCGGTTATACTCACAATTAAGGACCATCCGCAAATCATTACTGAACCACTAAGACTTTTTCACGTCTCAACTGATCGTTTCCAATTTCATGACCTTGTAGATCAGAACCTCTAAATAAATATTAACATAAAAACCAATGATGACATAGACACTGCTGTAAATAGCCTAACTAATGTTATTCAAACAGCAGCTTGGACTGCTAACACATCCAAAAATGTACATACCATTAATACCGATTCACTACCGAATAATATTCGTATCCACATAGCAGAAAAAAGAAGAGCTAGAGCTCTTTACCAACGTACTCGTTTACCCTCACATAAAAAAATATACAAGTTAGCCAACTCTCTTAAAAAAATATTATCTAATTACAAAAATCTCTTTCATAAAAAATACCTAAGTAAATTATCATCAAAAAATGGTAGCCTTTGGAAAGCGACAAAGCAAGCATTACAATATAAAGTAACTACCCCACCTATTAAAAAGACTGATGGAAGTCTAGCCTCGTCAGACCTTGAGAACTATTTAATAATCACCTCTTTAACGTTTTCCAACCCTAACAAGATATTTCACCTGACAACATACATACGGTTCTTAGGTATCTAGACGTACCATTAATCAAAACTTACTTTACCAGTCAAGCATTTTACACAAAGTGATATTAAATTTACCATACAAAAATACCCTTTAATGAAGTCTTCAGGNAAAAAATACCCTTTAAAGAAGTCTTCAGGTTTTGATCTAATTCCTGTTGAAGTAGCTAGATGTCTACCTAAACGAGCATTTATCCTACTTACGCCTATATTTAATGCCATACTGAGGCTTTCCTACTTCCCACTTCTCTGGAAGTTCTCTAAAATCATTCTATTCCCAAAACCAAATAAGCCCCTTGACTCGCCAACTTCTTATAGACCAATTAGTCTATTACCATTTTTTGCGAAAGTTTTAGAAAGGTTCATACTCAAGAGCATACTTCCCTTTATCAATGAAAATAAAATACTACCAGATTACCAATTTGGTTTTCGAACAAAGCATTCAACTATCCACCAAGTACATAGACTAGTTGACTCAGTTTCTTATACACTTGAAAAAAAATTATATTGTACCTGTGCTTTTCTTGATATTACACAGGCCTTTGGCCGAATATGGCATGAGGGACTGCTATACAAATTAAAAAAATGTTTGCCCCTTACTTATTATATTCTTCTTAAGTCATATCTAACCGATCGATATTTTTAAGTTCATCATAAATCAGCATATTCTAATATTGCACCAATTAGAGTTGGTGCTCCACAAGGAGGCATCCTTTCCCCATTACTGTATAACATATACACTTCAGACCAACTAACCACGACTAACACATTAGTGACAGATTATGCAGACGAGAAAGTAATTTTATCAACCAATGCAGATCCCATTACTGCATCGTATAACTTACAAAATCAACTTTCATTAATGGAAGTATGGTATAAGAATTGGAGGTTTAAGGTCAATCGAGCAAAATCAATTTACACAAATTTTACTCTTAAGCTTGGACAGTGCCCAAGTGTTATTTTTTATGGTATTCAAATTTCATCTTCTCCGTCTGTAAAATATTTTGATTTAACCCTAGACCGCCGACTTACCTGGGCCCATCATACTCGTTCAAAAAGACTCCAATTAAACCTTAGATTCCGTATGTTTAAAACTTTACTAATTAATAACAAACATACTAACTTAAATATGAAACTTCTAGTGTATAAATTCCTTATTAAACACGTTTGGACCTATGGTCTACAACTATGGGGAAATGCTAAAAAATCTAATATAAATCGTATTCAGGCATTTCAAAATATTTCTTTAAGAAAATTAACTAACTCCCCTTCATATGTATCAAATTATACCCTCCATTCTGATCTAAAAATTAAAACTGTTAAAGAAGAAGCGATTACATATTATAAAAGATTCCACAATCGACTAGCCTCCCACTCCAATCCCCTAATAAAAGGTCTTTTAACATAACTTTAGTTAAAAAATAAAAACCAATCACTCAAAAGTTGCTTCTTTTATCAAGTATTCAATGTTATAATTATTTTAGCTAATACTCTTACTGTACCTATAGGGAACAGATTGTGTATATATTAATAAAGGAAAAAAAAATACTTTTCTGACCGAAAATTATTTTCATAATTAATAATTTTTTAACATAAAAATATGATGTATATATACATAAAAATAAGAGTACAAATATTAAGTGCTACTGGATTGACGGACAGCGCGATACTAAAAATAATACACGTACAATAATCACTGAAGATAAGGTCGTTAAATATAATACCGCTAGTTATAGGTATCAAAAATTGTCAAATTAAATATAATAAAATAAAATACAGTACACATATTATTATTTTGAAGGTCGCAGAAGAAAATAGAAATAAAAATAATAATAATATTAGCGATTATACTATTACAGCAAACGAATAACGACGATCGTACACGTAGTTAATTCTAAAAATAAATTACCCAATATAGTAATGTACTAATATTTTACTGTATGGACGACGCTTTAGGTCATCCAAACACTTCTCGTGTGTGCGCGCTTACCCGCATATACTGAGGCAAACAACTTTAATGTTCGCACACGACAAACGTATTATAACTATTTTACTAATTAAAAATTTGCATTTTTTTAAAAATGTTGAATTAAGAACATACAATTAATAATCTATTTTTAATTAATTTTAGTAGGGGGTGCGATCGTCCCGTCGTCCAAGCCACGAGCCACCACTGCCCTTTCCAGTGAAAACGATAATTTAACGATTAACATATATAGCTACAAATATATAAAATGATACAACTCACAGTTTACAAAAACCATACAGGGAGGCGGATGATTCTTCCTGACTTGGTTTGTTTTGGCTGTACTATTGTTGGTCTTGTAGTTGCATTGCTCTGGTTGTGCTGTTTCGTTGTTTTTGATAGATTTGTGTTATTATTTTCATTTTAATTGAAACACGGCTTAAGTCTGTCTATTGAGATGATACATTCTCTTTGTTTAATTAATAATTTAAAGGTTTTTTCGTACCATTGAACAATTTTGTACGGCTCTTCATATGGTTGTTCTAGCGGTTTCTTGACCCGGTCGACCCGAACAAAAACGTGTGAACAAGATGCTAGTTCTTTATATACAAAAAGTTTTTTACTTTCGTGATTTGAAGTTGGCACTGGGCGTATGATTTCCATTGTTTTCTTTAATGTTTCAGCTAAGGAACAAGGGTCTGTTGCAACTGATAATTGTATAAAAATCTCATTAGGTAATCTAATCGTAGTTCCAAATACAATTTCTGCAAGTGTAAAACCTAGATCTTCTTTAATCACTGATCTATGATTGTTGTCTCTCATTGGAAGTGTCACAGTAAATGTTTGTGTTTGTGGTGGGCATATTTATGAGCTCTAGTTTTAACGATAAGTCCGGTTTTGACAATAACGACAATAGCTCTGTGTCTGCTAGCTGGAGAAACCATTGATAGAACTACTTTAACATAATATAATATCTTTAAGCATGTCAAATGCATGAACTATTTTTATTTGAAAACATGTATAAAGGGTTGAAAATGTAACTTTCCACCGTCATAAGCCAAATTAATTTAGTTGGTAGGGCACACAATATAAATTTTAAATTCATTATTCAAATTTCACACTGGTTATTTTCCTTTTTAAGCATAAATATACTGGATTAAGTAGATTAATATTGTTATCACGTTATTTATAGACAATGTGAAAATTATTTCAATAGTTTTTCATAGTATCTTGCAAATATAACTAAACGTTTATTTTATCAAATTGTTATGATAAGTTAGTATTGTAAGATTTATAGAAAATGCTATCTGTATTTATAAAAATAATTTGAATTTTTTAAAAACTTAATAAAGAGACTCTGACTATAATAAATGATGATAAATGTGTCTGTATTTCAACACAATTCTTTAAGTATCTTTTTTAACATATATGTTTTTATATGTATATTTTGGTAAACTATTTAATTTTTAAATAAACGGAAATATTTATATAAAATTATTGTTCTCAATTCTATGGTGGCTATTTGTATTGAACTTAACCAATTTTATTAATTTTTTGTATGATTAATTATCATAATTAACAATAGAAATATTATATTTTATATATATACATACATATATATATATNTGATATATAAGATTTAGAAATAGAAACTATGAATTATAATATTATAATACACAAAAATAATTTTAGATATTATTTGAAATAAAAAAAAATTAATAGATTTCTGTAAAATATGATTTAATAAAAACAAATTGAAAATATCCCTTCATGGATATAGTCCTTTTTAGCTTCGATGCGAAGCTGTGAAGGTATTAATTTTACCAAGATGTGTTTTTTTTTTTTTTATGACTGTTGCCACTTTTTCTCAGCTCTTACTGGACCAATAATGATGAACAATATGTCAAAAGATCACAAATCATATCTTGTTGAAGATATTACCCTTAAAAGTTCAAAATTTCCCTCGTTCCCCGTAAATGGGTGAAATTTCTAAAAAAATTACAATTTTTTAAATCGGTATATTTCGTCATTTTTTTTACTTTCTTTTCTTAAAATTACCATACCTTTTTTAAAAATTACAAATCAATCTAATTTTTTTTTATATTAAAACTTCAAATTTTTACCTTTCATTTGATATAATTTTTTTGGAAACATTTTTTGTAAAATGTTTGTGAAAAAATCACCTTCTATGGGGATGTTTCTTGTACTTAAAAATACCATAACTTATTGAAATATTAACAAATCAAAATAATATTTTTTTATACTGAAATCTTAGGTAATTTCCTTTTATTTGATATCATTTTTTCTCTAAATCTAACCCTTAACCAGCTAACAGAAGGGATTTAAAATAGCAACTTTTTTACAAAAACTAACTTTTTCAACTTAACTTTTGAAAATGTTCCGGAAATATCACGTCCTTTAAACATATATAAAATTAAAGCTTATGTCATGTACTATAAAATGAAAAAAAAAAATTTGTCCCTTATCTTCTACGTGCAAACGGATGATGTAGTTAAAAATGCTACTTTTGTGTTTTAATTTTCGATTTTAAATTTTCAACATTAAATTACTATAACTTTGTGAAATCTGTATGTATCAATACAATTTTTTTTTAATAGCTATTTTATATTACTTATTTCATTTGACAATTTTTTTTTTTAAATTGGACCATTTCCCTTTGTACAGGGGGGTTTTTAACTTGAAACATATGTATAAAAAGTAGAACTTTTTCAACTTACATTTTGAAAATAATCCTGAAATATTTACAGTTATATTAAATCTTAAATTAAAGCTTATTGTAAATACTTTACTATGAAAAAAATAAAATTCGAAATATAGATTTTCTTCTTGGTGAAAATGGCTACCGCATTAAAAAATATGCTATTTTTGTTTTAAAATTCTAGGTTTTGTATTTTATTTTATTGTAAAATATCTTTCAAGTAGAATACACTGACTTTTTTGAATATTTCATAATTTAATTGTCATAAAATAAAGTTCAGAAGACATAAGAAATTAAACTTATTTAAAATTTTTTACATTTTTAAAGTCGAAAAAGTAATTTTTAAATTTGAATTAGCATAAATTGCTAATTTTNCTTATTTAAAATTGTTTACATTTTTAAAGTCGAAAAAGTAATTTTTAAATTTGAATTAGCATAAATTGCTAATTTTATCATGTGATGAAAGCGACGAATATTTGCCGAATCGGTAACACCTGTATCTTTCACGCTTAGGGTACGAGGTTCGAAACCGCCTATGGCAAATAATAGTTTGCATTTTATTTAAGTTAGAAAAAAATCTTCAAATCATTTGATTTTTATCTATTTATATTCAATAACTTCAATAAATATCAAGGATCCCATCACTATAGTCTCCCCTCGTGAGATGAAATTTCTTATTTATGTTAATATTATTTTACAATGTGTTTATTTTTGTGGCCGTGATTTATTTTTCCAATACTCACTTAACCTACTATTTTCAACGATACTTCAAATACTTACAATTCGTATTTAGTTGAAGATATTACCCTCAAAAATTGAAAAAAAATCCATTGTTCGTATAAAAAGTAGCTTAATCAGCTTTATCTATATAAGCAAGTAAAATCATTAATTTCTAATATTTTCAAATTATTTATTTTCGAATTAGGTTTGATATGATAAAAGTATTCAACTACAAAAGTCAATAATTTTACTTTGTAATTTATTAATTTTCGAACTCTATTTGTGTGTGCTACTACCAGTCTATATCATTCCAAATTTTTTCGTAACATTTTGCTATATAAATCATACGTCTAAAAAAAAATGATTTTTAGTTTCACCTGAATTTAACAATGGATGAGATAAAAATTTTACTGTAAATAGTAATTATAAAATTTCCTGACTGTATATTAATCTTAACAATACCATTTTTTTCTATTTAATGATGTCAATGTCAAACTTACCAATTGAGCTAAAAGTTATGGTAAAATAAATTTTTTTTTTTTATTATAAACATTTACAACAATCAACTTTAAACGATTAACAAAATAGGTTAAATATGTCATTTTCCTTATTTTTAACTTATTAATAATCAAATTAATATTAAATATTATATCAAATCAGTATTAATTTAAAACAATTTTTTTTGTTCTTAATTATTTTTTTTTATATGTAAAAACTATTTTTTAATAATATTAAAACTTAGAAGTTATAGAAAAAGTCTAATTGCACATTTTAAAACATCGCGAAAAGTTGATTTAGAATAGTATATTTTTGTTTCTGATGGAAGTTCCTTGTAGTCCAGTGTATAAAACTTATAACTTTGTTAATTGTTATAACTTTATCAAAAATGACCAAATCAGTATATTTTTTTTTATTTAGATGCATGTCTTTATCTATCATTTGGTTTTTTTTATAAATCTAACCCTTTACCTGCCCACAAGAGGGATTCAAAATATTAACTTTTTTTTTTTTAGTTAAAGTAAATCATTAAAATTAATTCAGTTCTGGATATTTCAATAGTAGAATCTTTTTAAATATCAAAAATTACTTAGAAATGATTACTATGATTTCTATTTAAGTGTTCTATTACGATAAAAATGCAAAAAATAATGAGTTTTTCTGATAAATTTACAATAAATAATAATTATAAAACTTTCTGACTGCATATTAATCTTAAAAATAACATTGTTTTAATTCTCATAAAATTTTCTATTTAATGATTCATTCTAGTCAACGAAGGAGTAATTTTGCAGAATAGCAGAAAAAATTCCCAACAAACTTTTTTTTTTTTTGTTTTAATTAGGCAATTGGTGGATTATTCCAAAAGCAACATCAACTCTTATTTCTTTAATTATATCATGATTAGTAGTTCTTTGATTTTAAAATATAATATATGAATATATACTAATTATAATTATTAAATTTAGTATGAAATTGATATTTAATATTGTAATTTAAACGGAGAAATTATAAAAATAATAAAGAAGTTATATTTTGCTTTACTTTTACGTGTATAAAAATTTAAAGGGCTTGATACAATAATTTTCAATAAAAACTGTTTGTTACTATAAAAAAATGCACTGGACTACAAGGAACTTTCATCAGAAGCAAAAATATACTTTTCTAAATCAAATTTTCGCGTTGTTTTCAAATCTGCAAGTAGACTATTTCTATCACTTCTAATTTTTTATATTATTACTAATTATATATATAAAATAATAATTAAAAGAAAAAAAAATTTGTTTTCAAATTATTACTGATTTGATTTTTAATATGTTAAAAATAATCAGTCCAAATTTTCAATTTTAACCTATTTTTTTGGTTCTTTAAAGTTGATGAAAAATTTTTGATAAAGATTTATGAAAGTTTATAGTAAAATAAATTGAATATATTACCATAACTTTTAGCTCAATTACAAGTTTAAAATTGACATCTAGGCCTGTCAACAAAGGAAAAATTGCGGAAAAAATTTTGTTTTTTTAAAAGTTGAATTAAAATATGTATAATGACATACTAATAGTCCTCAAGATTGGAATTGAGCTTTTTTTTTAAATCCTCGCAAAAGTTCAAAAATATGAGCTTTCTTAATTTTCTCAAAAAAAAATATTTAACTTACAAAAAAAAGTTTCGCACAAAAGTTGTTTAAAAGACAATTATAAATAAAAATATAATCTTATATTTTTTCATTTAAACAAATATTTTTCGAGTTACATTACATTTAATATGAGTAATAAAATTTATATTCCATTTTTTTCATTTTACGGTTACTTTTTATCATGTTATACTTACATTAGACACAATGTTATAAATGCATATGTGTGTATGTGTGAGTTTATTTATTTATTGTATCATTAAAGTGTAGTGTATATTGAGATACAACCGATAGAGTAGGTAATTGATTTAACGCTATATTATTTAAACCCAAATAAACGCTAAATTGTAAATTCCGAAACAACAATCATATTATGTCAATTGCCACCGGAATTTCTGGTAATATTTTTCTTTTTCTTTGCCTTAATCCCAACTACTTGGGGTCGGCCACCCTTATCCTAAGCTTCCACTTGACACGATCTCCCACATCTTCTACGCTCACATCAGCTGTCCTCAAATCGCATTCAATAGCATCCCTCCATCTCTTTTTTGGTCTTCCTCTATCTCTTCTTCCTTCAACATTCATTTCTATAACTGTTCTTACAGCTTTCGATTCTTCTTTCCTCATACCATGACTAAACAATTTAAGTCTATTTTCTCTCACCTTATCCACGATTGACGCAACACCTATACTTCCTCTTATAAGCTCGTTCCTTATCCTATATTCTCTAGTCACTCCACTCATCCAACTAAGCATTCTCATCTCTGCTACACTTATTCTCTGCTCTACTTTCTTATCAACCGCCCAACACTATTAACCATACATCATAGCTGGCCTCACAATTTCATACTAAATTTAAAAACTATAATTAGTATTTATTCATATATTATATTTTAAAATCAAAGAACTACTAATCAGGATATAATTAAAGAAATAAGAGTTCATGTTGCTTTTAAAATATTTCACCAATTTCTCTAAAGGAAACACTATCTACAGATTTGCATCGAAGCGTTTCTTATGATAGTGATTTTAATCACTGTCAGATATCATCTATACTTGTCCCATCTATGCCTCGTCCACACTATGCCTCGACCCCACTGTGCTATCGTTTTTATCAAAAAATTTAAATAAACATTTAAGAGAAATAGTTAACAAACTCATAGTGTTTAGTTACATTGTAATATACACCATTCAATCATAAATCAATTAATAGTCACTTTTAAAATCCTTCCTTCCAAAAAGAAATCTGTATATTTATTTTTTTCTAATTATAATAATTAAATATATTGTATCAACCCTAATATTATGTGTTAAAAACTATATTGATATTACTAAACAATGTCAATATGATTATTATATATTATATTCATCTGCAATAACATCTGTATTTTATGCTTATATATCAGTAAACAGTTACACTATGGGAATTAGACAATAATGATTTTTGGGGGTAAAAATATATTATAAAAAAGCAAACCCAACCCTTATTCCCTCCTGTTCATTTCGTTCTCTAGATATCGTTACGTGGATATTACAATCATCAATGTCGAAGTTCTTACGTGCTTAATTTGTAAACTAAAACTTGAATTTATGTTATTTTATTTATCATTTATTAATATTATCACTGAAGTTATTAAAACAACTGAGAAAGAAAATTATCAGGTAAATTTTTTTTAAATCCATAATAATATTTATATAGTTATTTTATGACCCTCGAATCAAAAGTAATTCTCACTATCATACTAACTCTCACTTTAATTCTCTCAACAATAAACTCTCACAATTCTATTTCTTTTTACTATTAATTTCATTAATATTAATTTTTGAGTTACGATAACTCGTTGTAGGTATAATCGATGCAATAATAATGTTTGATAAATCTTAGAGAAATGTAACCGAGCAGAAAATTATAAATTGATTTATAAAAGCCAGTTTTAAGATAATGATAGTTGTATTCAATTAATACAACTATCATTATACCTAAATAATAAATTAATCCGTAAATGGAATTTTGTTGCAGATCCTTTTAACTCGGACAATAACATTTTTGCACACATGTGGAAATAAATAAAAATGTATATTTGTGTAAAACATGGACGAATCACGAAATTTTCTATTTACTATCGAAAATACTGATAATAGCAAGTGTGAACTGCAAATTTTGTTATAACTACAAAAATTGAAGAAATAGTGGTAGTTTAAATACAGAAAGCCATTTTATGAGTTGATTGTTCAAAAACCTGTTAAATAGATATAAAAGCTATTGATGAATCAATCACTTAAATTGTATATATATTTGCTATATTTTGATTTTAATTTTTTTTTCTTTAACTAGTGTAGACATGTTTAAACGAATCATTAGTAATATATGGTATATAGCGATTGTTTAATAATGACTTACGAAATATCTTTAAAAGTATAAACATAAAATCATACTTACTTCTCAGAAATTATTAATATCTTACGTGCTATGACTTTTAAAAAATAATTTGAAAACAAAAATAATATATGAAAAAATAGTTCAATAGTCACTCTGTATATTTATATATTGTAGGGAATAAATAATTCAATTTTAATGTTTACTTATTAATATTTGTTCATAAGAAGCTTTTATAAAGACAATTATTTTTGGTATGACATTTGTTTGAAGAAAATTGTGGAAGTATAGCATCGAAGAAAAGTCAAAAAATATAAATGGTCGGTACATTGTTCTGTTATAATTAGTCATTCTGATTGTAATTATGTTTTTATTATTTTACAGAGTTATCCAGTCTTGTTGAGTTTGTGTTTGTGTTTTTTCGCTGGTAATTATTTTTTTATTGTAGAAAAGGTCACAATTTATATAAAATATACAACAAGTACTTATGATAAATTATTATTATATACAAGTAATTTTGAAAAAAACAATAACTTGTAGAGTGGTCACCCAGTGACGGGACTTTAACTAACTTTAGTAATTTAGTAAATTAAAGTGCTATTATGTCATAATTATTTCTCGGGTAATAATCATTCTTATCAAAATAAACGAATAAATATTTTAAGTTTTTTTTGTGGAGGTGATGAAATAACTTATTTTTTTAATGATAGAAATACAGTTTGAGAGTCAGCTTCTGATTTTTTTCTTCTCATAACATAACTAAACCATTTATGTCTATTTTCTCTTATCTTATCCACGATTGACGCTAGACTTATACTCCCTTTTTTGTATGTTTGTTTCTTATCCTATCTGATTTGGTTATAACTAAATATTTAATTTCAAATTATATTTATTGTTTTTGATTTTTTCTTTTACGAAGAAAATTGTACGCACTGATATGATTATAATAGAGTGTGATATTCCTAATTCAGAATACAAAAATTTAGTGGACAAGATTCATAGTTGATAATGTCTACTCACTTAAAATATAGTCGAATAGTTTAGTTTTATACGTTAAAAGTATTTAGAAATATGAATTTCATATTTCTTATTCAATCTAATAATATAATTAATCAATTATTGAATGAAATGATAGTATAAATAGAGCATATATTATATATGTGTATATATTTATTTATGTATTTTGAAAGCATATGGTATCCCAGCCGATAACCAAAAAGAAGAACGTAAGTTAATACTTAATTTATTATTTATTTCATAAAAGAATCCAAATGATATTTTTGGCTAAATTAATTAAGAACTTATTCAATCTGATGATGTAAATAATCAATTAATAAATTACATAATATTAAAGATAAAGTAATAAAAAATATATTTTTTTATTACTTCGACAAAAATATAGACATGTTTGTGGAAGTTATAAATATAAAACATAAATATCATGGAGTATCATAAAGCACATGATTATTCTCAAAATATATAAATAAAAAAATTGTTCTTGCTTTTAGTTACTTATATTTCTTGATTTATCAGCTAATAATTACCTTTTGGAATCATCTCTTATAAATTGTAAGGGTGTCAACTTTATTTCATCAAGTGGCAACGTACATAATTTACTAGCTAATTTAATGATAATGATTAAATTCATAAAATGACTGGTTGTTATCTACTAGTAATTTTCATATGTCATCATTATTTGTTAAAGAAGCTAGTAAATTATGTACGTTGCCATTTGAAAAAAATAAAGTTGACATCTCTATAAGTTATAAAGGATAATTTTAAAAACTAATTTATTGCTAATAAATCAAAAAATATATGTAATTAAAAAAAATACAATTTTTTCTTATTGTATTTATTTTACTAAAAACGGAATGGTTTATGATAAACCCATTTCTTTGTATATATTATTTTTTATGTTTTGTAAGCAGATGATATCCCAGCCGATAACCAAAATGATAAACGTAAGTTAGAAGTAAATTAGTCATTTCATATTATATTTCTGACCATTGAAATAGGTGGACATAGGGGATACGAGATCTATATTGTTATTGAGTAGGCACGAGGTGGTGCGGCGTAAGTCTCTTTTGTTGTTAGTCAGTGGTATACCAAATATCGAATGGTAAGACTTGCGTTCTGAAAGTTTTATTCGTATAAGAAATGTAAAAGTCATATCGTAAAGATACAGTTCACATTATTAGCTTAAATAGAGTGTTTTTGTTTGCTATAAAATACCGTAAGTCAACAACAGAAATGTTGAAGTTTTTCTTTACGAACAAGAGTTATACCCATTTATAGATTTTAGAAAAAGGAATGTAGTTTTCGTAATTCTGAGTACAAAATTTTAGTGGCGCAGAGTTATAGAAGATAATACTACACTTTTAAAATACGGAAGAATAGTTTGGTATGATACGTTAAAAGTATTTAGAAAAATTAATTTTATAGTATTTATTTCATAAAAATTTTATATATTTTGTAAGGTTTCAGCCAAACAGAGGGCCTACTAATTACCCACTGCCCAGGGGGAACACTGGACAGTGACCTAGTAGCCGCGCCAAACAAAATATTACTTGCTGACGGATATACTAGGTTTTGATAAAAACAAAAAAAAAGACAAATATTAATAAAAATGAGGGAAAAGTATTGAGAGAAAAATAAAAGAGGCCATGTATAATATAATAACATTTTTTCTTTTTAATTATTGAAAATTTTTAGCATATATAGTTTTAAATATATAGTCATAAGGAAAGAGAAAAACAAAAACAAAAAAGAAGAAAAAGAAAAAGAGGTGCTCTATATAACATTAATAATGGGTTTGAAAAGAGGGGTTTCATGTTGTACTTGATACTGTTGTTGATTGTAGATTGAGGAGTGACGGCCCACCACCGGCCATAGTTGCGCTTCACATCACCATCATCATCATCATCATCTCTATGTTTATTTTAATAAAAAAACGGAGGACAAAAATAATACAGCCTGGTTGACTCCAAAGTAGACGGTAGGTCGACTCGACGTTTTATTTTAGTAAAAAAAAACGGAGGACAAAAAAAAATACAAAAAACGTGGTTTTCATAGACAAATATATATATACAGAAAACACGACTTGTCTCCTCGGCAGTATAGGTGGAAAAAAAAAATCTGTTCTATTGGCCGGTGATCATGATGTCGCCGGGTGGTGCGGGTGCCAACTTTGAACTGGTTCATAGGGAGAATACAAAAGTGTAGGGATGCACTGTGTGCGGTCAACTGTCACAACAAACCGGGTACTGACCATTGGATCGGTTGATTGGTATATAAGCTAATTTTATAATTGGGACATACATAATACCTAATGCACACACTATTAACTGATAAGATTTAAATATATAAAAACTCGTATAAATTCTGCAACAATACAATTTCAATGAATAATATTCATGTTTCTTAGAGTAAAGTAATTAAGGACCACAAGATCCAGCGGTGTTTATCGTAGAAATTTCAATAAAATTTGTCTCATTTTTCTCGGTGTTGTGTGTTGGTAGAGATTGAAAAATTATTGTTGACATGTCCCCAGGTGCACTATACAGTCACAAATTCAGTATCATTTTTTTATAACGATTTATTTTTACATGTTGTGTCGTTGTAATACACATCACACGGTACGAAATGTATGATATAATTAATATAGCTCTTATAAATCAATAATTAAACGATAGCATAGTATAAATGATTAATAATATAAATGATGATTTTATATATCTATTTTGAAAGCATGTGACATTCACGGCGAAGACCAAAATGAAGAACGTAAGTTAAAACGTAATTAACTCTTTATTTTAATAAAGAATGCAAGTGTTATTTTTATTACATACTTTCATAACAATGTACATTAGTAAACAGTATATCTACATATGAAATAAAAATGTTTTGTGCAATTTAATTTTTGAATTTGAATAAATCTTTAAATAATTAATAGAGGGAGACTAGAAAGCTGTACCGATTTTTTAGTGTCTCTTCGACCTATGATTCATGTTTCATTAACTATTATTGAAGTATATTTTTCAAATTAAGAAATAAATAAGATTATAAGTGTATAAATAAATATAATTATTTATTATGTTTGAAATCATATGGTATCCCAGGCGATAATTTAAACGAAGAACGTAAGTTAAAATTTTATCGAATTTTTAAATCAATAAAAACATAATTTGGAATTTAAATGGTAAAATAAATATGAATTAAATAAACTTATTATTAAAAAAAATGTTTTTCTTTTCATCTATGCTTATAAAACTCCATAAGTAATTTTCTTTTAACTAATCATTTTTTTATCGAATAACACATCAAACGTTTGTCTCCACTTAAACCACCCACACTTAATCCTGTGTCTTGCATCCTCGTCAATACCTCTGCTTTTTTTTCAACTGATCCTGTATACTTAAAACTTTTCACCTCTCCTATCACGTCCTCAACTATTGTCACTGATCTTCTCATTTCACCTACCTTGTGTTCTCTTTTGTCAAACTCGTACACTATATACACTGTCTTTTTTTTTTTTTATTTTTTTTTTTACGCGCTTTTATTAGCCCATTAAGGGCCACAGCGGCCTCCCCAAAGGAGGAGGTTTCTTAACCATTTATACTCCATATATACACTCACATATATACACTGTCTTACTCCTACTTATTCTTAAATCCTTTTCTTCAAGAAAAGGATTTAAAGGATCTCCACACCTCTAGCCTTTGATTTATTTTCTCCTTATTTTCTCCTATTACCGATATATCGTTCGACGAACAGCATGCACCTTGGCACTTCTCCTTGTATTTCTCTAGTAATTTTATGCATCACAATAGAAATTAAGTTAAGGCTTAAATCAGTACTCTGGTGAAATCCTACTTTTACCAAAAATCTTCTGTTACTTCTCCTACGCTTTTAATCTGTTACAAGTCCCTTCATACATATATATTATATCAATGTACCTTTTCAGCACTCCTTTTCTCATTAATTTTCACTTTAAAACCGCTCTCGGTAGTCTTTCATACGCTTTCTTAAAATCTATAAATACCATTGAAAGCTTTTTCTTCTTTGCCCCAAACTTTTCTATTATTTACCTCACACAAAATAATAGCTCTATTGTTGACTTACCAGGCATAAATCCAAATTGGTTTTTAGATATCGATGTCTTATTTCTTATTCTCTTATCTATTACCTTTTCGCAAATTTTCATATTAACCTTTATGCCTCTATAATATCGACACTCCAGTATGTCTCCATTACCTTTAAATATCGCCATCACAATATTATACCTCAATTCATTTGGGATTTCCTCTTCTAATAAGATTTCATTTAAAAAATCTTTCAGCTACCTAATGCAACACCACCTAATATTTTCTATACTTTTACTGGCACTTCATGTGGTCCTACTGCTTTAACCTTTTTCATTGATGCCACAACCTCCTATACCACTTTCTCACTAATCAAATTTAACAGTGACCGTTCCACGAGATATCCTCTTTTGATGTGTTTTAATGTCACTTTTGAATACTTATCATTCAGTAATTTTTCAAAATACTCTTTCCACATTTTATTCACGCCTTCATCACTCGATAGTACCCTATTATCAAAAATTTTTATAAACCTTACATAACATTACACCTTACATGATTTTATGATCATATGAATTTAGAAAATGGAATATAGATTCCTTTTTTCCGAGTACAAAAATTTAGCGTCGATGGAGAAAATATCTAACCAATTTTATCCAAAATTCGGTATCATTTTTTATAAAGATTTATTTTTACATGTAGTATAAATGATTATACTTACTGTAATATTTGAAAGCTTTATATAATAATATATATTGTATGATATAATAAATACCATTTTAATTAAATCTATTGTTGAACGATAGTATATTGAAACGAATAAATAATTTAAAGGGGTGACGTTGCGTCGCCACACAATAAATTATTTGTAAAATCGAACTAAAGTTAAGAGGAAGCTAACAGAAACAGATAACATCAATGGTTCGTAATGGACTGACCGAAGCATCAGGTTTTATTAACAGCAACAATAATAACAAAATAAATACAGTGGTGCCTTAATACAAAAATAAAATATTACTTATCGTTTCATCCGCCTCGATTTAAATTGAGCACCGTTCTTTGAAGGGTTTCAATTGTGAAGAGTGAGCTTGAATCTGGCGATTATTCTCATTTCTTAGGATGAAGGTAACTGGAGTTAACTTTTTTTCTATCACAAATGGTCCTTCGTAGGCTGGTGTTAGTTTGTTTTTTCTAGGCCAATTGAATGGTATTTTTTTAATAACTTTATCACCTATCTCCATGTCGCAGTGGGGGTGCTTTTGATCATGTTTGGCCTTTCTTTTGAACTTTTCTTTTTCTGTCTTTTCCACAGCAATTTTTCGGGCCTGTTCCACTGTTATCTCATTCCCCCTATTTGAAGTGGCTAAGCCATAAAGTAAAAAGGCTGGACTAAACCCCGTGGTATCATGGGGTGTCTTATTGTACAAATCGACTACCTCCGGTAATAATGTATTCCATTTTCTTCGAGAATTTTCCATTTGTTTTATTTTTAGTTTTTGAATTAACGTATCATTCACCTTTTCTACCATTCCGTTTGATTGTGGGTAGTATGGAGTTACGTAAGTGTGTTTAATATTATGTTTACAAAGTAACTTTTTAAAAGAGTTGCCCGTAAAATTTCGTCCGTTATCCGTAATTAATAGAAGCAGAGATGGTATAACTTTTGAAGAAATTAACTTTTCAAAGATAGTTGTGATGGTAGACGTATCGTTCTTCGCCGTTGGAAAAGCCCATACAAATCTTGTTAAATGGTCAATGATTACTTGAATATATTGGTGTTTTGTATTAGTAGCTACCGAACCCATAATAATAGTGTCGACGCTCATTACTTCAAATGGCTTTGTAGGACTTTCTGGTGCAATGTACTGCCCTATGGTCGGCTTATTCACCCTCTTAACGAGTTGACACTGTTCACAAGAGCTAACATGATCTTTAATGTCAGGTATCATTTTTGGCCACCAATAGTCCTTTATGATCAAGTTTACCGTCTTGTTTATTCCTGGATGTCCTGCGTTCTCGTGAAAATGATGAAGTAACTTTACTTTAAATGAAGAAGGTACTACTGCTTTATCTCGTCCGTTTCTTTTTATCATCAGAAGACCGTCATTGAAAATAGGTTTTCGTATAAAACTTAAATCATTATCTGCTTGGGATTGTTTCAATTCATTATCTATAGCATTCATTACCATAGGTGCTCTTGATAACGCATCTACGTGTGCTATAGCCTTTCCCGATCTATGTTCAATATAAAAGTTTTCGCCGGACAGTTTCAATGACCACCGATAGAGTTTACCTTTCGGCTCCTTAATAGAAAATAACCATCTAAGGGCACTATGATCTGTGACAAGTTTAAACCGTTGGTAGAGGTAGCAACGAAAATGCTCTATCGCCTCTTTCACTGCATAGCATTCCAGCTCTGAAGCAGTATAGTTGGATTGATTTTTATTTAACCTTTTTGAAAAATACGCAATAACTTTTTCTTCTTTTCCTTTGCCTTGACTGATAATTGCTGATATCCCTATTTTAGAGGCGTCAGTTACCAATGTGCACGGCAATTTGGGATCAAAAATTCCTAGGACTGGCGTGGTGGTTATCTTTTCTCTTAGAGATTTAAAAGCTTCTTGAGCTTGAGCAGACCAAATGAATGGTGTATCTTTTTTTGTCAAGTCCGTAAGTGGTTTGGCAATAATTGAATAGTTTTTAACGAATCTACGATAATAACCTGTAAGACCCAGGTATCGCCTCACCTCTTTCACAGACTTAGGTATAGGAAAGTGTTGTACTGCTAGTGTCTTACCCGGTGATGGTTTCACTAAATTATATCCAATAACATGACCTAAGTATTCCACTTCTGATTTAGCGAATGAACATTTTGCAAGTCTCAACTTAATGTTTTGTGCTTTCAAGCGATTGAAAACATTTGTTAAGAGCGCCATATGCTCCTCAAACGTCTTAGAGTATATAATGAAATCATCCAAGTAATTAATACAACCTTTGTACATTAGGTCTCCTAATGTGTTTTGAATAATTCTTTGGAAAGTAGGGGCGGCATTTTTTAATCCGAATGGCATTACTAGCCATTCGTAGTGGCCCTCATTTGTTACAAATCCAGTCTTTTCAACACTAGAGGGGTCTAATTCTACATGCCAATATCCCCAAGCGATATCCAGCACAGAATAATATCTAGCATTGGATAACCTGTCAATTACGTGTGTAATTATAGGTAACGGCATTTTATCATCGATAGTTATTTGGTTTAATTTGCGAAAATCAATAACCATCCTTTTTCCGCCATCCTTTTTATCAACTAAGGAAACAGGAAATGCCCAAGGACTTACACTTTGCCTAATTAGATTCTTTTCTAATAGTTCTTTTACTTGTCTGTGAATTTCATCATAGTGAGTTTGTGGTAAACGAAACGGTCTGAGCTGTATAGGGGGATGTTCGGTAGTTATGATCTTGTGTTTTGCTATGTTTATCCGACCTATATCTGTTTCGTTTTGTGAAAATACTCCTTGATATTCTGTCAATAACTGACCGAGGATTTCATTTTCTGTGCCGTTTAAGTATGTACAGTTAAAAACTTTACGTGTTTGCGGTTGCCTTTTATAAATACGACCGGTTTTAATGTCCACTTGTAATTCAAAAATCCTACCTATATCTAAACCAATTAATAGTGGTTGAATAAAATCTTTTACTACGTGTAATACACATTTGTTTATTTCTTTTCCGATTGTTAAATTTACTTGAGTGCGGCCAATACTCCTTGTTATTCCGGTTACCTGTTTGATTATGATTGGATTACACTGATCAATGACTAGGCATAACGATTGTGCTTGTTTAAGAGATATGATGCTTATCGTTGAACCTGTGTCAATGAATCCCATTATAGGTAAACCGTTAATTAGAGTATTGATATTTATTAGCTTGAATATTGGCCGCTCCGTTAGTTTAAAGTAATTTGGTCATCCCCATCATTTCCAAAATCGGTTTGTTCGATTTGCAAATTTTGATCTTTAGTGGGACAATCCTTATGCCAGTGGAAGTAATCTTTGTTATATTTTTCTTTACAATGTTTGCAAGGTGACGGTAATTTATTTTTGTTATTAAAATATTTCTTGTCTACAGTACGTGAGTGTGATGTAGCAGGTGTAGCGGTGTGAGTACTACCAGAACGGGTTTGATAACTTTTGTGCATTTTAGTATTGTCTTTCTTATCTAAAGCCTCGGCGGTAAGAGCTATTTGAAGCCACTGCTCATAATTTCTAATTTCCCGGCCATTGAAATCATGTCTCCACTTTATCGGCAGGCCGTCCGTTAATGACACTATTATCTCCGCCTGCGATAAACTGGTGCTCATTAACAAATCTATTTTTCCATCGAAATAGCTTTGGACGTTTTCATCTAATTTTAAACGCCTCTGCATTCCTACTAACAAAGTTGAATAAATTTTCGGTCCGAAACGGGTGGTTAGCTTAGATTTTACAGTCTCCCAGGAAGATATATTGGACCCAAGTATATGTTCACCATAATACTCCAATGCTTTACCTTCTAGATAATACACCAACTTAGAAGTAGTTTCCTTAGGATAAATTGTTTCGAATATTTTCAACCAAACGTTAATTTTTATTTGGTCTCCCTCACCTTTAAACTTAGCCAGTTTTGGGTGTTGGTCGCAACTCCTCGTGTCTTCTTTCGACATCTTGACCTATCTTATTTATATTTGGTACCACCAACTTTTTATATTTTTCTATTCTAGATACGGCGTGCTCTGGAACAAATTGATACTTTTTTGTAGCAGTGTTACTCGCCGCTAGCTGTATCGCCTGAGCTTTTTGCAAAATATTAGTTGCCTTATCGAAATGAGATTTCGCTTCAAAACAAATCCGCTCCGTCGTTGCTGGTGTACTTGGATCTTGAGATTTTATTGATCTGTCTAAACCTTTTCTAAACTCTTCTCGTGCTTTTTTAAAAAGTCGACTTGCTGTTTTTTGCAAAGATTTAGCATGCGATGGGTTAGGTGTTGAATTTAGAATACTACGCACCTTGTAGTCATCCGAAATCCGTTTCCTACGCTGAGCCCGTTTAAATGATTTAGATTTTTGTGCTTCCAGATTGCTTCCTTGTAGGTGACCGACTGCGCCAAATGAAACGAATAAATAATTTAAAGGGGTGACGTTGCGTCGCCACACAATAAATTATTTGTAAAATCGAACTAAAGTTAAGAGGAAGCTAACAGAAACAGATAACATCAATGGTTCGTAATGGACTGACCGAAGCATCAGGTTTTATTAACAGCAACAATAATAACAAAATAAATACAGTGGTGCCTTAATACAAAAATAAAATATTACTTATCGTTTCAATATTATACATGATAATATTTTATATATAAATATTTATTTATTTATTTTGAAAGCATGTGTTATATATGACTTAATTAACTCTTTATTTTAAAAAAGAATCCAAGTGTTATTTGTGGCTAAATGAATCATTATTAATTAATAATTTATTATATCTGATGATGTAAATAATATATTATTGAATAATATCATAGTAAAAAGAAATATAATTTTGAATTTAAATTGTAGAGTAACTATGTCCTATTACAAGAAAAAAAAAACGATTTTATAAGAAAATTACTTAGTGTGCTCCGACTTTGTAAATATTTTTTCAAACGAAATTACTCGGTCAAGGAATCCGGGAAAATTATTGGCGAAGGTCGAACAATTTTGCTACTCGTCCGCGCACATTTAACATTTCGACCCTATTTGACAAAAACCCTCACTGACACCAGCGTTTTAAAACTTAATGTATGAAATTTTTCTGAGACCCGCCCAGAAACGGGATCAATTTCCGAGATATCAAAAAAAAAAAATTTCAATCTGTTAATTTTTTAACGTTATACAAGGTTTTTTTTTGTGCTTGCGCAGAGTTTTTATTAGGATACGATTTTGAGTGTGCACATTGTAATATATTTTGTATATTTTATGAATCAATGTTTGATAATTATATATAAATTTCATCTCGGTTATATGGATGAACATACATTATTAGGACTGTATGGTCTACTATTAATCTTATTTATTTCTTACATGATATATCAGTCTATGTGTTTGATTTATATTATATATATTTATTTATGTATTTACAAAGCTTATGATATTCAAGGCGATGACCGAAATGCAGATCGTAAGTTAAAACTTAATTAACTTTTTATATTATTAATTATTAATTTAGTATTTAATGAAAATTTATTATGAATAAGTCAAGTGATAATTTGGCAAAAGAGTCATTGTGTAGCTAAGTTATCGTAGTGTTAAAATTCCAAAACTATTTTTTCTACTTCATAATTTTGTATAGAAAAATGTGTTATCGTGTCAAACTGAAACATCAATATTTTTAGAGACATGTTCCGTCTGTTGGGACAATTATCCAGATACACCAATAGGAGTCTGTACACATAAATTTTGCAAAGGTTGTATAGATACTTGGAAATTTGATAAGAGAAGCTACCGTTGTCCTTTATGCAATTTTGTATACGATAATCCTGACATTCAAGCAGGTATATTAATAATATTTTGAAATATAATGATAAATTTTATAACTATTTATTTTTATTGCAAGACCTAAGTATTGATTTTATATATTGTATAGTTAAATTTTGTATTAACATTTTCTGCTTAATTTAGTATCATAGACAGTTCAAAGAAGGCACTGGAGGCTACTATAATATTTGGGGTGTTATCTTGGTATTTATTTTGTTAATTTTTTTACGATATTTTTTATTGTAAAAATGAATTTTTGTATACGGAATAACCTTTAGCTTCGATTCATAGCTTATACGGTATTATACCAAGATGTGTTTATTACTTATTTCTTAATTTTTGTGTCTTTTTTTTTGTTATATTGCCTTAAGGCACTTTTTTTGAAACGATTATAAACCTTAAATAGTACAATAAAATATTATTTATGAATATACAAAGTATACTTATTAATAAATATTTATATACAGGGTGGCCCACCACTCACTGACAACTTAAATAACTTTTGATCCAGTTAATATTTTTAGCTGATTTTTTTTTTAAATAATAGTTATACGTTAGGTCTATAGCTATATCTCAATAATTAATTTTTTTACATTTTATTAAAAATATTAATTATTTTTAAATTTTAAATAAAATGTAAAAAAAAAATCTAAGATAGCTATTTTGTAGAGTAGAATTTAAGAAAAATTTTAGTAAAAAAATATCTTA
>NW_026099578.1:109568-124051 GCF_025091365.1 Daktulosphaira vitifoliae
TTTTTTTTTTACATTTTATTTAAAATTTAAAAATAATTAATATTTTTAATAAAATGTAAAAAAATTAATTATTGAGATATAGCTATAGACCTAACGTATAACTATTATTTAAAAAAAAAATCAGCTAAAAATATTAACTGGATCAAAAGTTATTTAAGTTGTCAGTGAGTGGTGGGCCACCCTGTATATATATTAGAGTGGTCTAAAAAATTACTTAAAAAAATGTTGTCCTCCTACCATCTAAATTTGTTCTCTAGAGTCTAAAAATGGTTTCTTCATTTATACTTATGAAAAAAATTACTTTTGAGCCATCCCAAGCAATTTAAGGTTTCTATCGTACAGAATAACCTACGGTATTTTTCCTATACTATAATTATAAGTATTAGTATTATCGCAATTATAATATTTTCTTATACGACTGTATTATTACTATATCAATAAATAAAATATTTTATCTACACCTTTGACAGGGTTTTTTCTATGTATTGTATAGTGTATAATTTATTATACTATGATGATGTGAGTAAAGGTTGACGTACGTCTATTATCATTGTAGAATTATATTTTAGTTAACAGTGTGCTGATTGATTGTGTCACTCTAATTGTTAATTGTCAGTGTGCTTTACATATAAATCAGTGCTAATTTAATTATATATATATATTTATACAGTAAAAATAAAAATGATAACGCGAAGTAATACTTATATTTATTTAATTGGTCAGCCTATTTCAACTGTACCAGGTAATCGTTTGCCGTCTAATGGTGAAGTATTAGGGTTTTTCTTTCATAATTATCGTATTGAAAAACAGATATAATGTAGTATTCGTAAATATTCCAATTTCGGCAAATCGATAAAATATAGTATAATTTTAAATTTTGCTCGAAAACTTATGAGTTTAAAAGAAATTTGTAACTATGAGAGCAGTGGCGATATCAGAGTTTTGTATTGGGGGAGAAATACATAAAATTAGTAAAAATTAAAAATGTATAATTATATTTATAATTACTTCAAATGCTGAAATGTTGAGCTAAGGTAAATGTTCCAGAGTTTTGGAATTTCTATAACGTCATTTTTTATCATTAACAATAATCATTTCTTAAAATAAACAATTAAAATTATATTTTGTAATTTAATCACGAAGATAAGATTAATATAAGTAATAAACAAACAATATTTATTCGCAAATTGCCCATACTAAAGGAACAAATATAGGCGGCATTGCAAAATATGTTATTAATTGTAAATGGCTTTTAAATTTTTTATACAACGTCCACTTAATATAATGTCTAATGCCGTATTTTGGGGGGTATTGTGTGCGAATTCACTGGGCAGCAGTTTTTAATGAAGACACTGAAATATGATACTATATAAATTATAGAGTTGATGATTTTATTTATATTTTTGCATAAATAAATAGAGATAATTTTTTTGATGAGTGAAAAAAGATCAATGGGGGTGGCAGAATTGAGTATGCCGAGTGGCATAATTCTTTAATGCAGCCTAATTGTGCCTTATAAACTATCATAATTAAAGCATATCAGTATATAAATTTGTAACTGACAATAATCGGTAGGTATCTATGTATAGTGATGTCATAAAAAGTAGAAATATTATACATAGAATATGTTTTATAATCGCTAATTCAATGTTTATATATTTGTTTAGTTGTCAATGTTATTAATCAAGAACTAGGTAAGTACTTGACTAAAAAATTTTAAATTATACATAAAATAATTATAATTCTATTTCCTATAGAAAAATTAAGAATTTTATGAAATACAAATAAACATTATAACATACCATTTAAAATTGATTTATTTAAGGATGTGTTGCGAATGTAGACTGTATTTACTTATAATGAAAAAATAGCCGCTTGAGCCAATTATGCTTTAAATCAATACAACAAATTTTTACTATAATCTCCTAGTGCGACGTTTGTTCGGTGACTGGTTTATCTCTGTAGAGTAAAATTTTACCATATGCTTATCAACAATACTAACAAAAATCTAAGTTATACCGTACCGGTACGCCGGCCTTGGAGAATTGTCATCAAGACTTGTTGATAATTTAGTAGTTAACAGTATTTAAAAAAAAAATACGTACTTATTACGATAATAAATAAATATAATAATAAAAATAAATAATCAAACAACGCATTAATAAAATATTATATCGAATAGAATACAAATATCTAACAAACAATAATTATTACACAAATCAAATAAATACACATATTTTTTATAAAATCGACAAAATAATTTTCTTCGATTGGCAATGTACACAACTAACCTCTCATCAAAAACAACCATTCATGGTTTAAACGTTAGCTGTTTGAATGACGTTATTCTCCACTGTTACTAATTTTACGACAGAACCAAGCCATGGCGCGCCATTTCAAAGACGGAATATTCACGTTTTTGAGAAGCACAGTGGTGCCTAATTTTATCTTAGGTACTTTCTCAGAAGCCCATTTTGTTCTTTTCTACAATTGAGCTAAATATTTCCGACACCAGTGCTTCCATATACTTTTGAAATATTGAGAAACACGCTTTCAACGTGTTAAACAGTTATTAGATATGTTCGTTTGATCCGGTTCAGATAGGCAGTTAGAGAATGAATAATGAGGAAATGAACAGGAGTGATTTAAAACAAGTCGCTTGGATCAAAGGATATAAGTGTTAATGAGCGACTATTGAAGCATTCTTCCGCTGGCATAATTACAGTAAATAGCTATTCACAAAATATTTTGCAACACCCTATGCAATAGATATTTCATCGATTTAACTCCTGCCTCCCACAGGCGACCAAAGTGTGTCGGGCGCCCTAGAATAAAATTTCACTCCACACTTTTTTCAGACAACATGTTATTAGTTTTCTTTTGATACTCTTCCGTTTGATATAATACTCTTTAAGTTGGCGATTTAACCCGATAAAACTTGATGCGTTATCTAATGGAGCGATAAAGTCTTGTATTTCACCAACGAGGTTCGCTATAAAGTTTTTCTACTAACGCTATAGCGACGATATTCAACGCAATACTACCTTTGAATATGACCAGTAAAAATTTAATTTTAGTGTGAACGTAAGTTAAGTACTCACATGTATATTATTCCTGTACCTTATTTAGATATGGGATACGGTATGTTTTACATATCAACCACTTACAACTTCAATTATCATAATTGTAGTTATATACCACAAGGTGTTATAATGATTTATATTTAAAACATATTAATTCAAAATAAATTATTAATTTATTTAAAATTAAATTCCATCAATGGTCCGGTAATCATATCTGATAGGTGTGAAACTTCGCCTAGTTGGTTGCGACCACTGTATCATAGTTAGTCGTTTTGTTGTAGGCCGACAAATGTCCACTTGCTATATTACTAAAGTTATAACCGATTTAAAAAAAATACTTTTGAATTTATATTCACTGGATAATACTTAAAATATTTTATTGTTACTTATTTGTTATTTAGATATCAATATGACTTCAGATTATAATAATAAGAAGGGGAAATGGATATAAGAAACATAAAATTTGAAATTTAAATCTTTATATAACTACAATTTAGAGGCTAATATTTCCTACATAAAACTTTAAAATACACTTTTTAAAAATATGTCTGAGTTTTTACATACAGGAACAATGTTGATAATTGTGTTATGAACGCAACATTCAGTGATAATAAGCGGGTTAGTTAACGTTCTTTCCTGTTGTCTCTAATCATGCAGGAGAAAGAAGTAGAGAGTGGACTATATAAAATAAGTGAAATGTATTTAATGAATATATAACAATTGATCATAACATTTGACCTGTTTCTTTACTTACTGAGCATTCTGATTAAATTTTTATTAAAGCTCTATTTAAACGTTTTCAGGATTTTCGAAATTTTTTTATTGAATAACAGTATACCTTTTTCACGTCATTAAACTATAGATTAGACACCATTATCTAAAAACGTGTCCTTCTTGAAAATATTTTTGAGCAACAATTCATATAATTTAACTTTTCGATTTGTACACAAAAATCATATTTCATTTCTTGACTTTAAAAACCGTACAAAGAAAGTAAGTTTTGAGGGCTATATTTATTTCAACGTAAGGTTCATTATATAAACTTTAAATAAAGCTCTATTTAAAGATGACAGAGTTTCTGAAACTTTTTCAAAGTCTAAGAATGAAAAAATTGTTATTAATATGCAGAAATATTAATACAAAAATACTTTTTGGGCAGGTTTTTCATGGGATATTTATTAATATTACGTATAAGCATATAAAATTTTATAAATGTAAAATTAATCATGAGATGTAATTTTTTTAGCTTTTGAATTGTTCCAGAATTTTGATTGTAAATAATTATTTATTTGACTGATATGCATTAGATAATACTAAAAATATTTTATTGTAACTTATTTGTTATTTAGATATCGTTAGGAATTCAGATTATTATAGTGAGTAGTAAAAAAATAAATACATACATTTTTTTATTAAAAAATTAATATTACATCAAGTTAATGGCTATTTTTTCCTTCATAAAACTTAAAAATAAACCGTAACACAGAGGGTTTGTGGTACAGTGTGGAATTGGCATTGTTGGGACAAATTTAGATGATATCTGACAGTGATTAAAATCACTATCTTAAGAATCGCTATGGTTCATATCTATCGGCAGATTTTCATAGTAAATTACTCTATAGAGTAACATATGATAAACTACTTAATATCGTTCAAGCCAAGATGTTATGTTGTCCCTTTAATGACTTCCAAAAATACAAAATTAATTTTCATTATAACTAATTTGAGTTTTTTTGTATAATATTACCATGGTATAATCAACACAATCAATTAATCTAAAATTGAAGATAAAATGTTTTATAGCATATTAAATACAAAATTTAATACCAAAGTTGTCTATGAAGAATCTTACTTAACTAAAAACGGTAGCACAGTGTGGACGGGCATAGTTGGGACTAGTATAGATGACATCTGACAGTGATTAAAATCACTATCGTAAGAATCGCTTCGATGCAAATCTGTAGATAGTGTTTAATTTTAAGAATTGGTGGCTTATTCCAAAAGCAAAATTAACTCCTACATATTTCATTATTCATAATTAGTAGTTCTATGATTTATAAGTATAATATATGAATAAATATCCATTATAGCATTCAACGAAAATAATTTTGATTATTAATAATTTAGTATTGTAATTTTTACGGAGAGATTATAAAAAAATTATAAAGCAATTGTTAATTTTATTGCAAACGTGTATAAAAATTGAAGGGCTTGATACAAAACTTTTCAGAAGATAATTTGTTGATAATTATGAATAAATGGTCTATAAGAAATATTCATCAAAGTCAAAAATATACTTTAAATATATTAATTAAATATTTTGATTGAATGTTAGTAGGGTAAAATAGATACAGCTGCCCCACGCCTCAAACACTCGCCCACTGATTAGGTTGTGGTGAAGGAGTGTGATCGGGGGAATGAAATCCTACGTAAATTAACCTAATGCAATGGGAGGGGGAACGACGAAATCTAACGTAAACTATTTATGGTGGAAGAGGCTCTCTTCCATCATCATTTCTGAAAGTGGGAGGGGTTAATGAAAACATAAATTAACNTCTTCCATCATCATTTCTGAAAGTGGGAGGGGTTAATGAAAACATAAATTAACTTAATGGGTGAGGTGGGGATGAAATCCGACATAAACTAACACAACTAACACAACCGCACACCTATAGATTGTATGTAATAAATGAATATTTTGCGGAAAAATAAAATAATTTTCCAGAAAAGGTACGCCATAATCCTTGAACGTACGTATAGTACGCGTTGAGTCCACGTGTTTGATGTGCCACACCCCCATATACAAGAGCTTACTCCACTGACCCATAAGTACATTGCTATATCGCATATATTGTTAAACAAGCGACGCTGCCTCACCCGCTCACTCACCGACCGGTCGTAAGTGGTTGCTTATATCGCTCATAAGCGTCTGTAATTTTATATGAAAACAACTGAGAAGCTGTCTATGTATTATTAAAACCAATTGCACAGCTATAAATTCTAAGAATTTTATCGTCGACTACCAGACGCTTAGGTAAGCATATCTGCAACATCCAAGGTATCATTCTATTATATCACTTATAAGCGTATCACAGTGGGAGAAAAGTCACTTTTAACCGGCAAAATTTTTTTTTTTTTCAATACTTTTAATCGTTTGAAGTGATGAAATCAAGATTTTTTTACAAAACATCAATGAAATTCTATTTGGCCAAAATTACATTGTTTTACAAAATAGTTTTGAAATCTTAGTAATAAATAGTCTATCCTTTAAAAAAAAAAATGAAACATTATTTTACACGCAAACATAAAATAATAGTGTGTTCAATCACTATTAGAACTATCAGAACTTCCAATAAAAGTATTTTCTGTAGAGTTATTTAAATCTTCATACTCTTGATTTACATTGTCCACATAAAAGTATCAAAATTTTCTATAAGCAATTGTTCTGCTTCTGCACATAGTTTTTTTTAACTTTGGATGTAACTAAACTTTTTGAGGTGATCAAAGGATCCGATGATATGAGTAAATAATGAAAAAGATCGATATTTGTATTAAATCTACTAGATTTCTTGGTATGATTTCTTCTAATTTTTATATAATCTTTATTTTTTGCTTCCTGGGCTTCCTCAAATAACATACCTATTGGAAATGATGCCAGTTCTATAGCTCTAGATCCATGTATTAGAATTTTATGAATGCTGGATCGCATCCTATACCAGCTATAAAATTTTACATATAGATCAAAAGTTTTCCGTGCATATTGTCCATATTTATTAGAATCCACTTCACGAGAACAAGCTAAAACACTTAATACAACTTTAAAACTATTTAATAAATTTATATCTGATTTAGTAATATTTGCTACTTCCGAAGTATTTTCAATAAAACGGCGAGCTATATTGCCAGTATTTGATGTTCCTTTGCCTTTTATCTATCAACCTTATCACCTAAATTTTTCCATAAACTTAGTAGTATTTTTTTTTTTTTGTTCACTAATTTGTTTTTTCTGTTCTACGGTAGCCCTTCATCTCTAAACATTTGATCCAAGCTTGAAGCGGAGAGAGCCCATATCTTAAATTATTTTCGTTACAAGTCAATGTTTTTATTTTTTCTATATTATTCATATCTTAAGGTGTATATTTACATATAAAACATGTTTGGCTAGATGTACTAGTTAAAGAGTATAAAACAGTTTTAGCGGCATAAACAATTTCTTCATTCGAATTCTCTGTTAATAAAGACTAAATTTTTCGCCTTTTTATTTTATCGCTACTCTCGGAAAAAGATTAAATAGATCGACCAACACAAGATGTAGAAGAAATTGCACAACATAAATAATATGTCGGAAATATACTTAAATAAACTTACTATTAATTTTGTTAAAATAGTTTTATTATATAAATAAATATTTTTTGAAAATTTCAACATAATATTAATTTTTCGATTAATCAAGTGGCCAATGATAAAAGAATCACTCTGTATAGTATTTTATAGTTATAATAATATTATTATAGCCCCATAAACCCCCTTGGTATACCTCCTGCTTAAATAGCAGGTTATATTCTCCTATTTAAATAAATTTAGTTGGGCAAAAGTTTACAAAAATTTCTATACAACGATGAAACTTGAGCTCCATGCTTAAATTTTTTGTGTAAATGACTGATTCACTCACATAAATAACGATTTTAATCAGAAAAATTATGATTATAACCTGAATAGCAAATAATAGCAGGCGAATTTTTTTTTTTATATGTACGTATTATGAAACTATTTTAAAAAGAATTGTGCCTCCCCAAACCCGCCCTTTTTTTTGGCGCACTATAAATAAATAAAAAAATTGCAATATATTTTATTAAACGTTCTTATTAAGATTTTCAATAAAAACCTGTAATAAATTAATTTAAAAGTCGTACCTTGTTGATTTGAACTCATTTTTATTAATATTAAAATATTTATAAAAATTTGAAAAAAAAATTAACACAGTGTAATTTGTTTCGAAACTGGTTCAATATGTATAATAAATAAATAAATAAATAATTGATAAATACGAATATTAAAAATAGTAGACTGAATCGTTTTATTATAATTTACTTGTAAGCTGGCGATTAGTCCGCGCTCGTACGTAGATCGAACGTAACTACTTCATATATTGGTCGGCGACCATC
Source organism: Daktulosphaira vitifoliae (assembly GCF_025091365.1). Lineage (NCBI taxonomy): Eukaryota > Metazoa > Arthropoda > Insecta > Hemiptera > Phylloxeridae > Daktulosphaira > Daktulosphaira vitifoliae. The sequence continues at coordinate 117,817 of NW_026099578.1, forward strand.
ATTATTATAGATATCTCTTAATAGCGTGATAACGAGCGCAAACACACCGCCTACCTTGAAATAACACATTTCAATAGAATCAATATAACGTACATATAAATAATAAGATTATGACAAACAATTGACCGACATTCACGGCCAAAAATATAAACAATAATTCTGTAAAACATTCTCAGATAAATAACAAATAATTAGAACTTAGAACTAACATATCATGCTTTAAATAAATTACAAATAATTAAATTAATATATAAATAAATAATAAAAATTAAGGTAACTAAATTTAGCAACAAACATTAGCTGCAGGACACTTTAACAATGAACATATTTTATAATAGAGATACAAATAATATATAATACATTACATACATAAAAAAAAAAAAAAAACATGAATTTATATCACAATATTTAGACTAGATATTATTGTTGTTTTTTTTTTCAAATCATAAGCATTTTAACATAATTTACTAAACATACATTTTAAACATTTTTAATTATTTGACCTTGCTGTACAATTTCCCTCGAAAGGTAATGGACATAATTGACGAACATCTGGTTTGTATACACCGGTTGCTGTACGGATAGTAGCCACTCGTATGACACCGTCAGAAACACTATGAACTTCCATTATTCTTCCAATTGACCATTTTAAAGGGGGCAAGTTTTCATCACGCATGAGAACTACAGTGTTTTTCTCCAAACCAGGATCATTTGATTGTGACCATTTTTTTCGCTCTTGTAACTGATTGAAATACTCGTTCTTCCATCTAATCCATATTTTTTGCGTAATTTGAACAACACGCCTCCAGCGAGTTAGTCTGTTCTCCATAATATTCGTTACGTCACGTTCGGGAAAAGCAGATAGCGAGTCACCTATCAAAAAATGACCAGGTGTTAAAACCGATAAGTCACTTGGATCCGTGGATAAAGGTGTCAACGATCGCGAATTTAATATGGCTTCTACTCGAACAAGTATTGTATATAACTCTTCATAGTTAAACAGAGCATTACCAAACGATTTGAGCAAATGTGCCTTAACAGATTTAACAGACGCCTCCCACAATCCACCAAAGTGAGGACTACGGGGCGAAATAAAATGCCATTGAATTCCTTTATTACTTAATTCATTTTTAACTTCTGGCTTAGCTAAAAGTTCATGCACTTCTCGAAGTTGTCGATTAACCGCAACAAAGTTTTTTCCGTTATCTGAATACACGCCCGTACAATAACCACGTCTATCACAGAATCTCCGTAACGCATTAAGGAAAGACTCCGCTGTCAAATCGCCTACTAATTCTATATGAATAGCCTTTGTGACAAGACAAACCCAAATACTGATATACGCTTTAGTCTTAGGCGCGTTTCTTCGCAAACTAGACCTTACAAACACTGGACCAGCAAAATCTACGCCACATTTAACAAAGGCTCGCGCTGGTTCAACTCGGTCCTTAGGTAAGTCATCCATGATGGGCTTAAATACAATCGGTTTGTACTTGAAACATTTGACACATTTTCTAGATATATTTCTGGCTATATTACGTCCATTAATCGGCCAATATCTCAAACGTATATTAGCTAACATCGCTTGTGGACCGGCGTGTAATGATTTTTCGTGTTCATCCAGAAATAATAATTTTGTAAAAGCACTATCAGCGGGTAACACTATCGGATGTTTTTGAAAAAATGATAGTGAGACGGCATGTTTTAATCTACCGCCTACCCTGATTATACTGATATAATCGTTGTCTAGAAATGGTTTAAAATGAAAAAGTTTACTTTTACTGGACACTAATTTTGAGTTTTTTAAGTCACACAACTCAGTAAAAAATTCTTCTTGTTGCGCTACCTTCACTAAGCGTTTAAGGGCATTTTCAATTTCTGTAGCTTCAAAAGAACCATAAATATTAGTGTCACTCGCTAAAAAATTAGACTTCACACGAAGACAATAAGCCACAACACGTAAAAGTTTACTTAATGAAGAAAATAATTTAAAAATGTGATTAAAAGAATTATTTTCCGTTGTTAAGAATAAATTAGTAATTACTTTTTCTTCAGACAAATATTCACTTTTAGAATTAAGTTCTTGAAAGTTACTAGGCCATTGAGTATGTTCCCCTTTCAATCAACTAGGTTCGTTCCACCATAAATCGAAGCCTTGCATTTGTGATGGAAAACAGCCTCTTGACACTATGTCCGCTGAATTGTCGCTGGACGCAACATGCCTCCTTTGTAAAACAGACGTTAACTCTTGTATTTCACTTACTCTTTTTCCCACAAAAGTTTTCCAACGAGACGACGGAGATAATAACCAATTTAATACCAGTGTCGAATCAGTCCAATAAAAATATTCATTTATAGGTAACTGTAATTTTGGTGCATATTTTGACATAAGGCGAGCGGCCAAAAGCGCAGCTAACAGTTCGAGCCTAGGTAACGAAACTACTTTTAATGGCGCGACTCTTGATTTTGCACACAATAAATTTATTACTACTTTACCATAAATGTTTGTAGCGCATGTGCATATACAAGCATCATAGGCTTGCATACTTGCGTCAGCGAACGCGTGTAATTCTAGTTTTTTAATTTTTTCGATGCCGAGAACTAGACTTTTTGTGAATCGACCAGATATTTTTATTGGTTTTATATTGTATTGATAGCAACCGTTCTCGTGATTCCAATATAATCCAAGGATTTTTGTAATATTTTTATTAGGCTCTTTTGTATCATCATCAACTTTCCTTAAATATAAAGGTAATTATCTTAACAATAGTGGTTCATTGCTGCACCATTGTCTCAACTTGAAACCAGCACTCTCCATGATTGATATTAAATCATCTCTTAACTTGACTGCCTTTTCTAAAGTATCTGAACCACCTAGGAGGTCATCCATATAAAAATCTTCATGCAATGCTCTACAAGCTTCCGGATAATGATCAGCTTTTTCTTCGGCTAGTTTTCTTAGACACCCGGTTGCTAAGTACGAGGAAGTCACAACTCCGTATGTGACTGTTTTTAGTCTAAATACTTGTACAGGTTGTTCAGGATTTTCACGCCATAAAATGCGTTGGAAATCTCTTTGATTCTCAGAGACCCAGATTTGCCTATACATTTTTTCAATGTCCGAACAAAAAACATATTTATGCGTTCGAAATCTAATCATTATTTCGGTGAGTTCTTCTTGTATACACGGACCTTTAAATAAAACGTCATTAAGACTTACCCCGTTGTCGGTTTTACAAGAAGCGTCAAATACCACTCGTAGTTTAGTTGTATGGCTACTCTCTTTATAAATTGCATGATGTGGTATATAATATGTGTTGTTAGTATATAGCTAATCGAAACCGTGTCGAAGCAAAAGAAAAGCAAAAGCATAAAAAGTCAATGTTTCGTAACTTGGAAAAAGCCCGTCCTAGAATAAATACTGATCCAATTATATCCTTAACATCAGAAGAAACTTATATGATACATAGCTCTAGCGAACCCTCTACATCCCAGGAAGAAGATGAAATAAAGACGGAAATTTTATTAAAAAATGAGCCTTCTACATCTAAGGAAGAAATAATGACAGAAAATTTCGATAAGCCAAACGCTCGTTTTCTAGCAAAATGCAGCAAGAAGATTTATTAAAGTGGTTGTTAGAAATTAACCCGGTTTACGGTTTATAGTATGTGAAAGGTAATGATTATATCATGGGCAATACTACGATTAAAATAACTGATGATTTTTTAACTATTTAACTTTAACTAAAGTTGGAACATTAGCACCACGACCACTAAGTTATGGGCTTTGTCAACTTTTATTTAAAAGTAAACTTGCAGTTGGTTCATTCAATAAAATCGATTTATAGGATTATAAAACTTTACTAATTTACACTGATGCCCATTTAGGCCGAGATAGAAAATTGAAAAGTAACGTAGGCTATAAATATAAATATATCATTAGTACCTTGTTTTTTCCGAAACAGCCAGTGGTGTGTTAATCTACAACAATTTAAACAAAATACCTAAGGAATACGTATCCTAATTTTAGAACGATCCTAATGAACTTATAGTTCGATTAGAACTTTTATACGCTGCAAGAAGTGTTGGAAATACAGATGTGGGAAACGAAATACTGCCAATAGAATAAGACTTACGAGAACTAGGTGTAATATCATGAGTTAATTAACAGAGAAAGTAGCAAAAGAATTACATAAGCCAGCTAGAATAATATTTTCTAGAAGAAGAGTTGTATCGTACGGGAAAGAAGACTTATGGCAAGCAGATTTAGTAGATATGAAAAAATACTCTACAATAAATATAAATTTTACATTTATAGGAAAAACTCCTAGTATAGCATTACGTAATCCTGGAAATGTAAACGGCTACCTAATTTAAAATACAATAAAAAGTTTAATATTGGACATAAAGTTCATCTGAGTAGGCATAAAGCAGTATTTTCAAAAGGATATACACAAAATTGGACATCGGAAGTTTTTACAATCACAAAAATTTTCCACGTTCTTCCGCTAAAACCAAACCAAAACCGCTCTAATAGGGAATCGATCTCGGTAAAATTACAGGTATCCAATAATTGCATACGTAACCTTTTCGACCTAACCACGCTGATGTTTGCCTTACTACTCTTAGACGCCTGACGTGATGAAACAGATGTAAACGAAGTAACTTTAATCAAAAATAAAATAAATAATTTATTTATTGAAATAATAGGCTAAAATATAGATTTATTGGTAGGGATATACACTTTTTTAACTAATTTATTAATAAGCGATGATGTTTTGGTTTAACAAATTCATTTGTTTATTTGTTATTTTAATAACTAGGCAGACTATTGTCTTTATGATTATACTGAAATTTTAATTTTTACTCAACTGTGATAAGAACTATAATCAATATAAAACGGGATCCAATAACTGTACATTTTAAACAATTTTTAAAAATATATTATTTAAAAAAGGAAAAAAGAAATATATATATATATATATTGATTTTTCACGAATTGTGAAATACATATATCGATTTTTAATAATAGTTTTGTATGAACGCAGCGCCCGGTGGTATTCACGCGGGTTTGTTAACGTTCGTGGTTTTGTTTTGTCTTAAGTCTTTAACTATGTCGAAGATAAGGAATAAGGTTAGTGGACTGTATTTTTGAATGTAGAATGAATTTTACAAAATATAATTATAACAATTAAATATATTATACAAGAAATATAAAATCTTATATACACCAATGTGGTTAGGGGGGGACACTTAATACTAATGCCACAAAGGCGCTGATATAAACAAATAACAAATTATACAAGTGAGTCTTAGAAAGATAGATGAAAAAACATAATACTTATCGGCTAAATGAAACGGCTGATGTTATTATGTTGAATATTGAAAGGATCAATTGAAGTCAAATGCAAATAGCTGACCAAAGTGTACAATATGATGTGAACGGTATTGTGATGTATCTCAGAAAATGTATAGACACAACGGCGATAAACTGAGTGCACAGGGTACAACAATCGCAAAGGTGATATTTTCTTTTACAGTAAAAAACGAATACAAAACAAAAACTACAAGCTCGCAAAACGCCATACTGCTTATAGCAGAAGAAGTGTTAAGATGGCCGTGACAATGCTGACATAGAAAGAAGACCGACAACAACTCGATGTAACACAACGATAGCATGAATAATCAACAACACATTTTCTTAACAGCATATTCGACTGATGTGTATCCAACAAGTTTTTACTTAAAAAATACTTTTGATGTTTGAAATATGCTTACTTAAGCGACTGGTAGCCACATTTGACTACACCTATTCCCTACCCGACCGGTCGAAGAGTGGGCGGATGAGATAGCGGCAATGTACTTATGGGTCAGTGCAGTAAGCTCTTGTATATGAGAGTGCGGCACATCAAACACGTGAACTCAACGCGTACTATACATACGTTCAAGGATTAACGCGTACCTTTTCTGGAAAATTATTTTATTTTTCGGCAAAATATTCATTTATTACATACAATCTATAAGCGTGCGATAAGTTGTGTTAGTTTATGTCGGGTTTCATCCCCACGCCCTGAAGTAATACCTAACGGTAGTTTCAGGGTGGTCCATAACTAAGCCGAGAGGAGGAAAAAAAAAATAAGGGTTTCATCCTCAACCTTGTCGCGGTCGCTTCTCATTTCCGGTGTTACCACCGGATGGCGATCGCGGCGCTTCCTCTTCACGTCCGACAGGTCGCG
>NW_026099579.1:0-72497 GCF_025091365.1 Daktulosphaira vitifoliae
AAGTCAAAATATAATATTTGTTTTCATTTCTGATTATCCTGTATATGTTTTACTAGAATAATTTTAAAAATTATGGGGGCATATAATACAATATATGAATAATAAATTATATATGTTATATATAACTTCTTAAGTTTCATATCATAAATTTTTATGATATGAATATTCTCTATTAAATTTTGTTAAACAGAAATATCAAACATCATAAATAAAATTATAAAGTGGATTAAATTAATAATTCTCTATAGACTCAATTTTAGTAATAAAAACAACAAATATAATGTGTACAATAATAATTGTATAACCATAACTTGATCTGACTAGAGTAATTAAAGAAAAATTCCAAATTATTTATTTCATTACAACAAATTAGCATGCGTCGTTAAAGTATCAAATTACTTCTATAGGTTTGATGATGGTGGATAATTAAAAAGGTCTTACGACCTTTGCTGAAACAGCTATTGGCACCAGAAACCCTAAATTAAATAGTAGATCAGAGCTNACAGTTATTGGCACCAGAAACCCTAATTTAAATAGTAGATCAGAGTTTACAGTTGTATTATACAAAAGATCAAACCCAATTTTATTATTAAAGAAGTAAAGTATACAAAACAAGAGAAAGTATTTAAAATAACACCTCAAAATATTGCTTAGAAACGTTTTAGAAAATTAAAATTGATCTCGGAATTGTTAAAAAATAATTATTTTAAAGTAAGACAAATGATTATTTGTGGTTATATTACACACAAAAAATGCGTAGAACATCAATAGTATGAAAATACATACAACGTTGAGCAATTTGTAATCAGTACTGTTAAATTCCCAAAGGTGTCTTTCATTACAGTTTCGTCACCATATTATTACCTAAGCTCAAGAAATTACTTAATGAAGTTAAATCTAAAACATAAATAATGACTACTCAGGATTGTTAATGAACAATAATTGATTTGGAAGTATTTTAGAATGTATATAACAATTTTATACTAAAAATTTGATAAGAATCAATTTATCATTTTAACGATTAATTTAAAAAATCATTTTCGATTGTTAATATAAGCATTTTAATAATTTTAATTTAATACCAAATATTTTATCAAGTATAAAAAAAAAATATTATTCTTAGATAAATAATTTATATTCTAAAGCTAGAAAATGCTAAACTTATGTTTACGCAAAAATAAAATGCTAAATATACCAAGAGAATATTAGCAAACACAGAGACTTATTCAAAAAATTGGTGTTAGGGTGCCAATTTTTGCCGCTACCACATTTGATTAATTTTAAAGGTTATTAAAATTTGATAACATTTTTTTTTNGTAATCAGTACTGTTAAATTCCCAAAGGTGTCTTTCATTACAGTTTCGTCACCATATTATTACCTAAGCTCAAGAAATTACTTAATGAAGTTAAATCTAAAACATAAATAATGACTACTCAGGATTGTTAATGAACAATAATTGATTTGGAAATATTTTAGAATGTATATAACAATTTTATACTAAAAATTTAATAAGAATCAATTTATCATTTTAATAATTTAAATTTAATACCAAATATTTTATCAAGTATAAAAAAAAATATTATTCTTAGATAAATAATTTATATTCTAAAGCTAGAAAATGCTGAACTTATGTTTACGCAAAAATAAAACGCCATTAAAACCTTATTTTATTTCGATGCAAATAAAGTTTAATTTAGTATAATTTCAACAGATTGTATAATATTCGTATAAACCTCATTATTTAATACTGCTTAATTAGCACGACCAAAAACTATTACAGAGTTAACTTTTAAGAATCTCTTAAAAGTTAAGGTAATTAAGTTCTAACAACTTAATCCAAAAGTTTGGAAAGGACACTAAGTTTAAAAGTCGTTCGGCTAATACTAATAAAAGGATTTAGTACATATATAAAAAAACAATATGTTTTAAATAGATTTTTATAATTAGTAAATCTTAATGAAACTGTTATTCGAATTAAGTAGACCAATATGTGACTATTTAAGTATCCTATTAACGATATGATGTAGAATAAAAAAATTATTTGGAAATTAACATGTCAAAATTATACAATGAAAATACATTTGTAGAGTGAAAATATCGTACGTAATTTTCACTAATTGATAATTTTTTAAACAAATTTGTATTATATTATAATAGAATAGTAAAACTAAATATGTTCAAATTGATAAGTAATTTTTAGTCCAAAATAAATATTTAAGTTATGCTCACAATACATTTATAAGATATTACATTATTTAAGTACGAGACATTAAAAAAAAAAGAATTTACAACATTAGTTTCAATATAAATTTTATATATTAGAAGTCTTTTGCTGTACTATAAATATAATAAAATGTTATCATTTTAATTAAAAAATAAAATAAAATATCAGTTGTATAAATAACTAAAATTGTGGATGAAAGAAGATATGATATAATATGACATGATTAAAGTAATAAAAGTTGACTCAGGAGCTAGAACAGGAAAATATAAAAATTCTATATAGTCTCTAAAATCTACAATGGAATTACGCGAAAAAAATTATGATTGGAAGGTAATATAAATATGTTGAGCAAACTGATAGACCCATTTAAATATAGTTGGGAAAACCATAATCCAAGATGAACTCGCAGTTTAACATATAAATGTGTAAGCCACGTAGACATACTCAAAATTTTTTGANAAATTTGTAGAGTGAAAATATCGTACTTAATTTTCACTAATTGATAATTTTTTAAACAAATTTGTATTATATTATAATAGAATAGTAAAACTAAATATGTTCAAATTGATAAGTAATTTTTAGTCCAAAATAAATATTTAAGTTATGCTCACAATACATTTATAAGATATTACATTATTTAAGTACGAGACATTAAAAAAAAAAGAATTTACAACATTAGTTTCAATATAAATTTTATATATTAGAAGTCTTTTGCTGTACTATAAATANGACATTAAAAAAAAAAAGAATTTACAACATTAGTTTCAATATAAATTTTATATATTAGAAGTCTTTTACTGTACTATAAATATAATAAAATGTTATCATTTTAATTAAAAAATAAAATAAAATATCAGTTGTATAAATAACTAAAATTGTGGATGAAAGAAGGTATGATATAATATGACATGATTAAAGTAATAAAAGTTGACTCAGGAGCTAGAACAGGAAAATATAAAAATTCTATATAGTCTCTAAAATGTACAATGGAATTACGTGAAAAAAATTATGATTGGTAGGTAATATAAATATGTTGAGCAAACTGATAGACCCATTTAAATATAGTTGGGAAAACCATAATCCAAGATGAACTCGCAGTTTAACATATAAATGTGTAAGCCACGTAGACATACTCAAAATTTTTTGAAATTATTACAGGGGTCAAATGAATATTTTTGTATTATAAATACTTAATTTTAAATTATGTAAGTAATAAAACGTTTGCTTGCACAGTTTAGTTACACTAAAACCTCAAATCTATCCATATTTCAAACAGTTACATCATTTTTCATCATATTAAAGTATGAAAACGATTAACGCAATGAGATATTTTAAGTATACACTTATATTTCTAAACGAGTTGTAAAATTGAGTTGCCTAATATTATTTCTCTGATAACGTATTCAAACGATTGAGTTAAGTGATGCCTAATAACTATTTATTTTCACGTTGTCATTTTAACACCTACTGTAAATAATTCATAAATAATTATAGAATATAAAAGATTTATCATAAAATAATGTACCCAACCATTTACATCAGTTTTTTTCGAAGCATAAGTAAATGCAATTTTTGAAGTTTTTAGTATTCAAATTTTAATTTCGAAAAAAAACGAATTCTCAAAAAATGCTTACCTCAACAACTGACTTAAGTATTCCTTAAATCCAACGTGAATTTTCGCTAAAACACTTACAAAAACGATTAACCTAATTTTAAAAAACTATTGAATTTAACTATACAACATCACTTAACAAAGAAGTACACAATATAAAAAAAATCCAATTTTAACGGAAAAACAAAAAAATATGTATTGCGTATATGTGTTTGTATATGAAAAACCAACGCAACGGCGACAGTACTCGCCNTGTATATGAAAAACTAACGCAACGGCGACAGTACTCGGCGCGACAAAACGGCGTACAACTGGCGACGTCAGAGCTTACCGACGCGGTGGCACAAAATAATGTTCGCGAGGGTGAGACGTGTCCTCTTCGGTAATAGCGGCGGTGGTTTCCGAATTTAACCGAACGTCGCTTATTGGCCAGGCAACTGCCGACTTTTGCCTGCGAGCTACCGTAGCTCATACGTACACATCGGTTGTGTATGTGTGTGTTAATTATTATTATCGTTTCGTGTACGTCTGGCGGAGGGATAGGCGAATACAAACAAGAATATAATCGAATTATGGTCACCCGACCAACAAAAGTACGACCGAGTCGCGCAGCAGTTGGTACACTGCCACGAGTTGTTCGAAACTATAGTCTGCATATCCGATGTGAAAGCTTCAAAACCGATTATATTGTTTCTGTTATTTTCTATGCTATTTTATATGACACACGATGGAAACGGATCGACCGGCGTGAGTATGTACTGCTGGCGAATTGACTCCTACTGCGTTTTCTACAACGTTTTCAGTAATAATATAAATTTTTATGTTGTAAATTAGCGTTACCGACGAGACTACCAGCACATTTCTCCTGTAAACCGTAACAATTAAGTTAGTAGCCGGCACGGCGCGAGTTATTGTACTTTATTGTCTAAGGTGACGTATTCGTAGCAATATTGCCTACATGAATACGCCTTGTAATAAATAAAATGATAATAAGTCTTATGAAAGAATAATAATATCAGTTCAGTTATGTGAAATAATTAATGTTATGGTTCACTACGTTATTTACAGTAATGACAGATTCGATTTGAAAAATTTGTAAATGTAATATTTTAATTATTATGTATAACTATAAAAATATTAAATTCAATAAATATACATTTTTCATTTTCAATAAATAAAAATTAACTGGAATAAATTTTAATATTTATTTAAAATTGTAAAAATATATTTGACAAAGCGTTTTTATTTCTAATGACAGAGAATTTAATTTTTAATTTCGCACTGAACTTGTAAATATATATATACATTTTTTGTCAACAAACAATAACAAAATGATTTTTCAATTAAATATAAGATAATTTCTACGAATATATTTCAAAATATTTTATTTGTAAAACAGTCATCTCAAATAACATCTATTAATTTATCAAAAAAGTTATTTTAAATAACTGATATTAAAAATCGTATACTATTCATTTTATAAGAATATTTTGAAAGGAAAATGATAAAGGTAAGCCCCTCGAAAAAAATTTAATATTAACATAGTGAAGAAACATATATTTTTTTGTTCAGAATGATAGTGAAAATATTTCTATTGAATATACCCCACCTCGACTCAAAAAATGTCATAATCGCATCACTGAATTAGAATGTGACGAACACGCTTTTGCTTGAAATTACAAAGTTTAATTTTTTTCTTTAATTATTTATAACTCTAAACTCAATGTACCTGTTATACGATCAAAATATATTGAGCATAACTAAAAACAGGTCAATAAAAAGGGCACTGGTTTACTTATAGCTTTTTACTATATTTATACAATGATAGAGTTCTTACATACAATTATTTTACAGTATTTCATTATTTTATTCTAATTAAAAAATATTAATTCTACCACAGCGGTTCAAAAATAATTATATTAATATTAATTTTATTTGAATTTATTACGAGTACAGAATGATAAACTGTTTTTTTTAAGTTTATAAATAAATATATTTATATAAATGTGTGATAAAAAAATTATTGTTTTTCCTTATAATGTTAAAATGAAAACATTTTAAACAAGAAAATAGTTTATAATAAGAATATTGTGTTTACTTCTTTGCTATTAAAAAATTATTACAATGTACTTTTGAGTAATTCTTGTTATTTTAGTAAATAGTATATTGCCTATGCAATATTTTTCTAAGTTAATACTGTTCTCAGACAATATTATAAAATGCCGTTATATTATACTGTGTAAATGTAATAATAGTATTCTTTCTTCGGAAGTTTTTTTATAAAACATAATAAAGTGACAGTTATGGCTAATATTTTTAGATCTTTAGTGGAGCCAAGATTCTGTATTAAAATGTTTTTTCTGTAAATCCCTACAAAATATATTTTTCAGGTTTTGTAGTACGTGGTCTAATATAATTTGTTATGATATTTTTATAAAATTAGTAAAACATTAAAACCAAAAATATATGGAATAAATATTTTAACGGATTCGCATAAAAAACTTCACCTATAATGCTTAAAATAAATGTTATGGAGGATTATTATTCATTTCCTTTGTCTTTTATAACAACTTAATTGTTCATTTTATTTAAGTGTTAAACTTCAGAATAAATGAAAAAGTTATTTTAGATATGACAAAATACTGTTACTGAAAGTAGACGTTTCTATTTTTTATTATACAGAGATTATTTTTCCGTTAGACAAAAACTATATATTTTTTGTATCCTCGCAGTATCATTTGAACCTATTAATATTTATGCTTTATAATTCACGTTCACCTCATAAAAGCACAGGCTTTTTAAAACTATATTGTCGCATGATATTGAGTCCTTTACACTTTATATAGCAAAACCCACAAACCCTTATACATTATTAATGCTTGGTGGAATATGTGATATTTAAAAACTTTATGCTAAAAATATGCAAAGATAACAAACAAACTTGAAACATTATAGTAAAGAGTTAATACTAAATATATTTAAATTAAATGCATTATAAAAAATCCACTTTTTTAAATTTTCAAGTTAAATAAAAAACAATTGCTCTATATTTAGACATAGAAAATGAGAATTTGTCTTTTTTCTAAAATTCAATGGAAATTGTTGATTATATATTTTTGCTTATTGCGTCTACATAAATACAACCTTAAGGATCTAATGGGTGCTCGAAATCTGTACTAACCCTCCAAAAATTATGAAAATTACACCAATTTTTTTATAGAAATGGTTTTAAGAAGCAGAAAAATAAATTTAGACTTTTCAAACCTTTTGTTCCAATTGGGCCTATAATGTTTAATTTTATCTATAAAATATATTTAGAAGAAAACCTTCTGTTTTCAAAGTTTTGTCTAATAATTTACTTAAGTTATATAGATATAACTTATAAATTTTTAACATTATCAAAATTCTATGGCTAGACTAGATTAATTATTTAATCTTAAATTGTCGATGATATTATATTAACTGTATCATATAAGATAAAAGGAATAAATTATCTTTCATGAATAAATAAATAAGTACTACAAATAAAAACGGTATTAAGCCATTGAGACAGAATAATATTTCCTCTGTAACAGATGTTGAAAATTATGTTTCCTATCATTAGTAATAGCTTTGCATTAATTTTGAGATTGCGCACTATGAAAGAAAATTAAACTCAAAGAATTAACATTTCTCTTTTTACATGAAGTATTAAGGAAAATAATTTATTGATATTCTACTCAATTATCAAATTTGAATTATCACAGATTTAATATTTTATATATTATCAGAATGGTTGAATAATAATTTTGAAATTAAAATGTTTTGTACGAAAAAAAAAATACATGTAAATTTATTGTTAATTGAGATAATAGTATTTTTTTATTTCAAAACACATTTTTTAACAAACTAAAAATCTCAGACAAGGTTTAATGTGAAGATTTTAAATGTAGTAAACAAAATTAAATTATATTAAATTTAATTTTTATTATCGAAAACTGCAAAATTTGCAATTTTCGATAATAATTACACTGAAATTTTTTGAAGCCATTTTTTTTTTTTGTATTTTATTATTACATTTTATGCGAAAAACCATATAACTCAACTAAACACAAAATTAAACAAGTCATCCAAACAAAAAAAGAACCAGGCGTGTAAGGTTCTTGAAATATGAATTTTATTTTTTTATTTCATGTTGAACTGGTTAACATTCAATTATTATAACCAAAATTATTATTATAACAATTAAAATAATGTGAAATAATAAGATTTATTTTTATTTAATCCAAATTTCAGTTGACTTACCTAGTTATTTTTTAGTACGCCAAAACTTTCAATGACTATCTATCCACTAATCTACTTTTATCAATATTTCAATGGCTTAAAAATACTTTGGAACCATAGGAATTTTTTGTCACTAAAGTTTTAATTTTGAAAACAGTTCACTTTAGTTTTTATTTTGTACCCTTCATATATGATATGAAATATTTCAAAATAATGGTTATTAAATATAAAACTATTATTCTATTTTGTATTTCAAAAAAATTGTATCCAAAACGTTAGAAAAATAGTTTACTATATAATCTTTTAACAATTCATTTAACATTACATATTTTATATTAAACTTTTTAGGATTATTTTCTCAAGATAATTTTAGTTTATTTTGAAGTTCACTAGCTTCTGAGTAATAGATTTTTACCGATAAAAGCATATAAACCAAACAAAGATGGATTAACCATGTGCAGCTAATTCTACTAAATCGAAACATGTTGTAAATTTAATGTATTTGACACTAATTAAAGACTTATAAAATTATATTGCATCAATGATCTATCATCTAATAATGTATCTATCTATCGAATAAGTTTGTGCATTAACTCTAGGGAAAAGGAATATAAAACTAGTAGACTTGTAAATGGTTGATGATTTTTTTGTATTATAGATGAATTTAGTCAAACAATAAGAAGTTCATACTACAATAAAATAATATTTAGCCCAAAGTAAAATAAAATTATGCCAAAAACATATCAATATTTAAAATTAAGAATTAAAATTCTTTTATACAACACATTTCAAGTATTGCAAATTAATCAACAATAAATATACAAATTAGATTAAATATTTTATTTAAAAATAGGCATAAGAGATAAGAATGAAACTTAACACTGGTGAGTTTACTCTAATCAATTGGGTCAAGGAGACAAAGTGTATCTAACAATATTGAATACAATAAAATGGTTATCATTGCAATAATGTTCAAACGGGCAATTGACATCGGTCCATAGGGATTTTTATAATAACCTTTTTATACCGAGCCGTAAGACTGCAATGCACATCTTCATTGAACAGGCACATGTGAGGTCTTATTACACTCGATGTGACAAAATAATTCACTTATAATAATTTACTTAAGTTTGAAAAAACAATATTTTAATAAAAATGAGTTACAAATATCCAATAAGGGTAATGCATCAAAAAGATAAATAGAAAAATCATATTAAAATGATCTATTAAAACTTATTAATTGAAATAAAGTTCATGTCTTGAGGAAAAACTAGTGACAATGAACAAATATAGAAAAAAATAATGAACGAAATAAAAGGACAAGGAAAAGAGTTGTACAAATTATTAATGATACATAATTAAAATGATATCTAGGCCGAAGCCAACCAATGATTTTCATCCATCGCTTGATTGCCAGGATTAAAAAGTAAAAGTTGTACAGTAATAACGATATGAATCAGGCAACAAAAAAAAGGCACACGTATTTGAGAGAGAAATTGCAATAAACGAAAAACATTTGAACATAACGGTCAGACGTCCTAATGTCGATGAATACATATGATTGAATCTGAAGGGAAATAATGACCCCGACATCAATGTATGTATATCTGATTGACACCTGGGACTGGTTGACAGATACTGTTGTGTTCAGTTGGACGAACTTCTTATCACAATGGGAAGTTCGTAGTGAACGAATAATAATTATAGTACAACGAGGGATAATATGAAGGGGAATGAAATAATAGATTATAATTTATAAGTTAAATTGTCCTATTAAGGACAATTTCACTTGATTATTACTTGATTTCAATATCCAAATGGTGATTTATATTATATTTATATTTTTTTATTTTTATTATAGTTAACTAAACATTATTGGATAGAAAAATTAATTATTTTTCATTATGTTTTGTATTTAATAAAAATAAATTATTCGTTTTTAAATTTGTATTTATAATTCTTTGATTTTATCAACAACTTTTTTTTTAAATATAGGTTTAGTAATTGGAAGCCCAATTATTTTATATAAAAATTCGAAGTCTTCGTCCACGTGAGTTTTTTTTATTTGTACTAATATAAGTAGAATAAAAGTTGTTTATTTTTAAAATCTGTTTTTGTACACCCGATTCATTCAATTATCTTTAGGTATCAACAAAATAGAATTTTACAACAACAAAAAAAAAAACACTAAACTGATCAAAAGCTAAATAAATTTTATCTTTACGTCATTAAAATATACAATTTTAGATATTTAATTCAATAGATTATAATTTATTTTATCTTATTATAAGAATGAACTAATTTAATTATAACCTGATGAGCTGTTTAGTTATTAGTGATTACGTTAGTTAGTTGATTGTATGTATGTATTACAATCGTCCTTAAAACTTTATATTGCGTAAAAACTCCAATGCTTTTTAAAGTGTGACACGACTTGCGTCGCAAAAATGTGGTCGACACTGGTTTTGAGGGTAGAGACCCGTGGGCCGTTTATTAAATGAGCGACAACAGATTATGTTAACAAAAATAAAACAAACCGAAAAGATAAACACAGTAATAATAATCTTCGCATAATATCGCGGCACTTTCGCTGGCGTCGACGACGCGATGTTCGGCGTAATCCTTGGACGGCAAAATGGTTAGCAGCGTTGTAGGCGACGGTGCGCGGGTGCGGTTCGGCTGTCGACGTTGTCGCTTTCACAGCGGGAGGAAGACTCTCGCACCATTTGCGGCGGGTCGTCGTCGGCCGTGCGGCATTTGCTGGACTTTGCACCGTAGCGTATAACACGCGGTGTTGGTCAGTCAAATACTCATAGTAGGGCGACGGCTGATAAAGGTGGCACGAGTCGCGGGGCATCGTGTATAACGAAGCGACGCGGGCCGTGTCAAGTGTAATTATCCTAAAATAAACATCGACAAGATATACAGAATTTTTTTAATAAATAGATTAAGGTTAGATCAATTATTTCTGAACGCAAATATTAATTAAAAATTGATAAAATTAGAACATTTCATGTGTTAAAACATTTCATTAGTGATAATAACCTTAAAAAAATTGACATTAATTTATATCTTGGGTATTTAAAAGACCACTTGATTGGTGCGAGAAAAAAATTATAAATTAAATTCCATGCGGTTTGATTACGATGCCGGCATTTTGGCGCCTGAAAATAATGATTACTCTTTACGCACACGCGCCTGACCGACAAAGAATCTCTTGTATGTTAACGTCTATTCATCCCTCCGCTGCCTTAGACCGCATATAGCCACAAACAAGATTTTTNACCGCATACAGCCACAAACAAGATTTTTTTTAAGTACTATGATATTGCGGTTAATAAAACAAGCTTATTGCATTATACCAGGTCATATTCGTTCTACATTTCTGTTTTAATATAATTGTTTCAAAGTCAAGATATAACGTTAAAGAAATGTTAAACTCAAGAAAAATTATTTCTACCGACTAACATTTAAGTGAAATTATTACATAAATCTTGATAGTTCACGTAACCTACAAAAATATTTATATTTTCCGTATCAAATTTAAATAGTTATTTTGAGAATTTCAAAGTATGAAATTGTTATTCACCACTCGATATCTATTATTCGTGGAATTCAATGCATATGATTTATGTGAATTCTTTACACTATTATAAGAAAAGTATATATAATGAATCACAAAACTTTATGTAAAATCATGTAATAATTATATAAAATAATCTGTATTAATTAACATAATCAATTAATAAAGAGGTAATAGTAAAATTAGTGACACTTTTTTCCATATGATAATGACTTTAGTTTTCTATAAAATCTACCAGTACACTCTTTCACTTCTCATTCGTTCGACTTAATTCAGGAGCCAAATTAGAGGTTTATTTATAACTAGACCACATTGGATAGACATTTAATGCCGTCCATCCAACTTAGTATAGATAACCTTCAGTTATTTTATTGATATTAATATTAAAAGAAGTGATAATTAATCACAAAAATTGTTATATTAATAAATAAAGATCATTCTATTTTTCTATCATTATAATAAAACCATCGTACTCAAAACCCAAGAGATATTGTTTTAATTATACATAGTAACCTAACCTAACATCATTTTGTACTTAACTACTAAACTTTTCTGTTTATTCGAGTTATCATATATTTTTCTCCATTTGAAAGATATTAATTTTTTTATTAAACAAACAAAGTTTCAAATTAAACGTATGAGGGATTAATTCGGGTTTTTAAGAAAAAATATAATGTATCAATTTTAATAACTGTAAATATATAAAAAAGTATTCGTCAAAGAAAGTCATTACAGTCTTGTATTATCTAATAAATCTAGTTGTGAAACGTAAAAATTAGCCGAAAATTCTTCAAATGTATATACATTTAAGTAATAAAAACAGCAAATGGCTTTAAACTCTACATTTGTTAAATCTTTGGAGAATATATGCACATCTAATTATTCTTAAGTTTCATTCGCAATAAAATGTGCCTTACAAGTTATTACTTATCATAACTTAAGTATATAAAATGAACAATCTTATATGATGGTAATGTAATTAGAAATTGCACGAGGTACACATTTTTGACCATAATTTTTCTCTCGCATATTTTTCAATTTTATAGTTAAGTCATAATAAACATAAAAATGTAGTACAAACATTAATTGCATTCAGTTAATTCTTTAACAATTAACATATAAACCAGAAATTGAATTGTTATTTAAAAATATAATTAGTTAAGTATCCTAAAAATTTAGGTTACTTACCTTAAAATTGGTATAGCATTCTCAAATTCAATTTTATTAAATGTGTCTATCTTAGAATATCAAATAAAAAAGAACACTATTTGTTTTCATCAATTTGTTAGTATAAGCCAATAAGATTTAAATTTGAAACCTAGGTAATTTATTAAGTTAAATTTTATGTAGGCTTTTAAGTTAAAGTGTAGAACAATAATTATTAAAACGACAAAAGCTATTCTTATTTAATGAGAAGTTAATGGACACGACAAAAGTCATTGCCTAAATCCACTTAGAGAAGCAACTTTAATTCAAAATCTTTTATGAGTTTTAACTAAGAATAAATGTACAAGGTAAAATTAACAAACTGTTTATCAGTCATTTATATTCGCCACTGTTGTAACTCATAATATTAATTTATAAAAAAATATATCTAACAATCGATTTTTACCATAAAAAAAAAATCTCAGAATTACTGTGTACCCACTGCGATTCGAAAAAATATGTTTATTCAAATTTTTATCAAAATCAAATCAATGTAAAAACATGTATCTGTATATTTTTTTATTAAAATCATATAAATTAATCAGATTATAAAACGAAGCTGAACGATTTATTGTTCCCAAAACCTGACATATGAAGCAGATTTACATTTATGAACCATTTATAACATTACTGTGATCAATAGAGTTAGTTGCACTATAAAATAATAATAACTCTTTTTAATGAAAGTATGATGAAGTTGCGTTGAAATATTGTTTTACTGATTTTAATTGATAGGTCATCTAGAGTTAGCACTCACACACTTGAACTGTAATAAAAATTGCTTTTAGTAGAATTGATCAAAGTTATTAAATACTCTTTGCAAATTAAAACCAATCATATAGCACTAATAAAGCTTTTAGAGAATTTATAAAATATATAAAGTTTATTAAATTAAGTTTTTATAGTTATAGGGAAACATCACGTAAAAATAACAACTCTATGTTGATATTTATAGCTACAATTTTTCAAATATTAATTTTAGTTCAATATTTATAATATTTTAATTAATTTTGTTAAACTACAAAAAAATAATACTATTTATACACAGTGTTTATACCTAACGTCATAATTTAATATTTATACATACAGAGTAACTTTAATTTTTTGCAGACGGGTATATGTATTGAAAAATAAATATACTTGTAAATAGACAAACATCACATTTAAATGTGCATATTTGACTTACTACCTGTTGTATAACAATGTTTGACGCATTTCACAGTTCAATAACACGTCAAGAGTTTAAGAAAAGGTCCTTTTCCTATGTTATTGGTTTATTTTTTTATTTACAGTCAGTTTATTTACAGTTCCATTGGTAATCCCAGAGGAGCAATTTTTGTTTGAAAATATACTCGATGTGTAACAAAAATGCATTAAACAGTCGTATAGTTAAATTCTACCTATATAAAAATCGTTTTGACCACATAATAGAACAACTTATTAAATAAGAGATCTGTATTACAATAGTGGAATAGTAATCTAAAATAATTGGATAGTATATACAATTAACAAAATTACCTACGTAAGTTTAATCATTATAAAATATAAATAAAAAAATAACACATTTTTTAGACTAACTACTATTTAAACTATAAAATAATATCATTATTTTATATGCACAATGGTTCACACTGTTATGACTAATTTAATAAATATTGATCCAGTAAATAATTGCATTAATTTATTTATAAAATAATTTTTTAAGTCATGGACTATGTTGAAAACATATTTTTTATTATTTGTCTTTAATAAAAAAAAATGTATTATTAATGTAGTCAAAAGAAAAAGTTATCAAAAAAAAGCACAAAATATTTACTCGCTTAAAAGTTTATTAGATTTATCAAAACATCGTGAATCATTCTGTGTATATCGCTATGCGTAACAAAAATAACAGAAACACAAAAAAATTCGATTGTGAGGTATTTAAATTTAGATTTTACTCTTCTTATGATAATTTCAAATTCATTCTAAATTTTAATTTTAAAATTACTTTCATAAAAATATCAACAATTTGGATAAAATCGTAATTACACTTCTAAGAAAATTGAAAAACACATAATGCATAATGAGAAAGTAATTTTTATTTGTTAAAAGTGAGAAAAATTGAGTTACTGCCTTATTTGTTGCACATATCGGATATTGTTTTAGGTGTAAAATAATTTAAGCAATAATCAACATGAAATTTTAATTGGATTATTAGTTATTAAATTTGTCAAAACATCGTGGACCACCTATACAAAATGTTCAATAAGTAAGGAAACGTGTCAATTGTTTGTAACACAATTGACCTGTTTCTTTAATTTTTAGAAAGTCTGTTTACAGATCTAACTGAAAACTATTATAACTTTTGACATAATTAAAATTTTTGCATTTCAAAACTACGTTAATATCATATTTTTATTATTTATTTTAAATGGTAAAATAAATTTAAAAATCATTTTTTCATTTTTAATTTTTTCAAATTTTTAAATAACCGTTTTATAGACTATTTTTAACAAAATGTTTTGATGGGTCGATAATACAACTTTAAGATAAGTACTTATTGAGTTACTAGTGTATACTTATAATGCATACTCCTATACTACATACCAGCTCCTAATATAATATGCTTATAACTCAATGCCACTCTTGCCATTCTTTAGTATTCAATATTTTGTATACGTTAACTATTATTTCTAATTATTATTTATTATACTATAAATTAATGATATTTTTAGATATAAATAAAAAATTTTAAACGATTTTTTTATGATTAAATGTTACATTCAGTATTTTTTTACGAATATGGGAAAAGTTATTTTAAATTAATATATTTACTTGAAAAACATTGTAACATTTTTTTTTTAAGATAAATTTAATAACTTTAAACTTATAATACCAAAAAACAGCACCTCTCAAAAAATTCCTACCCTAGGTTATAGCCAAATTAGCATACTAAAGTCCCCACTGTTTATATATTTTTCTTATACCTTTAAAGGTATAAGAATTTCTATTATAATTTGTATTTAGGGTAAATCTGTAAATAACACATGAAGTATCGAACAACAGGTTATTTATGTATTATAAAGACATAAATAATACATTTGTATTTAAATAAAAGCATGATGATGTTTTTTTTAAAATAACAACCAATTTATTTTTATATTGTTATTTATAGTTTTAATATACTAATCCACAGTTTATTTGAATATATCAATGAAAATAACTAGAATGGAATAATCATATAATAAAGTAATTTATTTAATTTTTGAATTTACATACATTTAATATTATATAAATTCAACTTAAAAACTAATACAATATTAAAGTCATTATCCATTAGCGTATAAAATTTGAATAATGCATATTGGCGTTTTGAAAAAAAAATATGCTGTATGCCTTGTTGTTCTGCATTTTATGATAATGTTATAAGGAATATTATTCATAATAATTATACATAGACAAGTTATGAGAAAAAAAAAAATTTACATAATAAATAAAAATGATAAAAAGGAGAAAAATAATACCACCCCAGACAGCTGCGAAATAACACTACATAATGATATGGAAATAATAATATTTTTAATATTCGCAGATTTATAAATCAAGTTCTGTTATTTTTTGCGCATTTTACGGTAAAAAGTAAAAATAAATAAGTGGTTTTTAAAACTTAATTTATGTAGCTACTGTAATTATTAAATATATACATTTATAAAATGTAAATTTATATAAAAGTATTTAAAAGTACTTATAAAATTGAAGTAAATTATATTAAGTAAAATAAATTTCAATTCAAAAACTTAAAATTCTTGACACCTTCCTCCCACATTTTTTAATCTGATAATCATGAATAAAAAGGGATACCTATGAGGTAAAGAGTTTTCCTAGAGTAATGTATCATTATTGAAACTCGTGGTGCTCTATTCTACCATACTAAATCGAGACGTTTAAAAGATTCGTGTATTTTACTTGAGTAAAAATTATAGAAAGATTTATTACATTTATCATGTCGCCACCACATCTATGAACTGATTTTACGCAGTATTCTCGAAACAAAACTTCCTTAAGTAACAACAAGCCTTGGCCAAGTCGGCAAGGGTTAAATTTATCTGATCAAACTGAAATTTTTTGTAGTCACTATTTATATGTTTACACATAATTTAGAGAGTACACCCAAAGAATTTCAAAAATAAAGGACACCATAATATTTATATTTTCAAAATTATGGTATTAAAATAACATTAATGTTGATGATGTATATGTATATATTTATAAGTATTTATATAATATATACATATACGATTATATCATACTAAAAGAAATGTATTGAATTATAACACATAACTATCTTAAAATTTGTAGTTCGAATTAATTTATTTGGAACCAATTGCCCTGTAATGACACTGTTTTATTATTAAAAAAAAAATTATTTGGCCATTGTAATCAATAAAACTACCAAACAAAAAAAAAACCCAGAACAGCGTGGACGTGTCGTGAATTGAAATCTGACAGTGATTAACATCATTATCATGAAACAATTCAGTTCAAATATGCGCTAAGAAAGTACCAAAAAAAAAAAAAAATTCTGAATTGAAGGATGAGTGATTGGTAAATAAATTAGGGTGGCAACTCTAACTTCCTATTTTTAATAAAACAATGATGTAAATGCTTATTAAAAAAAATTGTACAAAAATTTATTTAAATATTCTAAATTTTACAATTTTGACACAAAAATCGTTATTTTTAAATTGTAATATATACTTATTAATTGAAGTTATTATTATTTTTATACCTAGGAGAAGTGGAACAAGAATGTCTAGTCATTAAAATAATAGCACCCACGCCTCTTTTTTAGTTAAATTATTTTTATTAATGAACAACATCTCAAGTCTTGATACAAAAGTTGTCATCGATCAGTCTTGTTCTTAATTAGATCATTATTTTTTTATAAGCTAGTTAATTATGCATGTAACCATTTGAAAATAAATTTGATACTCATATAATGTATAATCCATTAATATAAAAAAAACTCCATGATTGATGGAATATTTTTCAAATCAAAACTAAAAGAAAACAAAATTAATTTATCTATACTATTTTTATTTTTCGATTAAATAAATAATTCATAATAAAAACATCATCTATACATAAAATGAGTGTTAATTTAAATTTTCCAGTTGTTATTTAAAGTCAACGTAATACAATTTATAATCTTATGTTGTATAGTTGAGCGAAATAGATCCAATTAGTTTTGATACACAAAAAATAAAAATAAGTCAGAGAAAAATTAATATCTTCTTATATTTGCATAGAAGCTAAAATATGGAAAAATCAAAATACAATTTTACGATCAATATATTTACAACTGACAAAATGATAAGTTTTTGAATTTCAAGTTTTGTTGTGAATGATTATAGAACTTTACCATCAAATTAAAAAATAATAGCAACTATAATATTATCAATATTCAAAATCGCCTTTTCTATGAAATCATACACTGTAAATGACATGTTTGTTGTATTGTATTGAAGAGAATCTATTACATTTCATCTTGCTTTCTTTTATAAAATAACATAAAATAGAAGGGGGTCTATGTCAAACGCATTATTTTATCTATAATGGGTTTTTCGTGTCTACTGGTAACGACAAGACCACTATGAGTTTTCCCTTCTTTACTGATTTTGCCGAAAACACATATAATTTGCCAACAATACGCCAGCCAATAAAATGTATAGGTACTAGAAAAACTTGGCACTCTTCAAAAAATATACACAAGAATTAAGATCTGCCTTAACATAGTATGGCATTAACATTAAAATTAATAATACATAAATTAACTTAATAACTANTATGGCATTAACATTAAAATTAACAATACATAAATTAACTTAATAACTAGAAAATGATCTTTCGAGTTTGATTTTTTTTCTCTAAGAATTAATGAACCACACTACCCTTACCATCTTGTTTTAACAATGATAATATTTTTTAAAATACTAATCAAAAAGTTGTTATTGACCAGGCATTTTCTTAGATGAATATTTTCTAATTTGTTAGTTAGCTAAATATAAAAATGTTAAAAAACTTAAGTTGGAAAACTTTTTATTTTAAACTGGAATAAATGCACTAATGCACTTAAAAAATTACTTTAAATTATATGTATAATATCGGAATTGTTCTATAACACAAGTTTTTTAATTCATGCAGTGGTAAAGAGGAAAAGAGAGGATAAGACTAAATTGTTTTGCTCATTAACTTATATAAACAAAAATTTATATTATATTTTATATTTTTAAAAATATTATGTGAGCCATATTTAAACAATTACACCCAGAGAAAAACCTCGATCTATATAATAAATTCATTGTTCAATTTGATAAATATATCATTACTATTAAATCTATGATATATTTATCAATATGATAATTTTTTTTCTTGTCTTGAACAATAATTATTTATAAGAATAGTTATTTTGTTCGTATTAATAAAACATTATTATAAACCCTTGATAAAATTTCTCTATCAAAATTGATTGAGGTTTTTCTTTGGGTGTACTCTATATTAATTAGAGATATTTGAATATTATAATAAAAAAATAAGTTAAATAGGAACATCTATACTATAACTTTGCAGAATAAATTGATAATTCTAACAAGGATTACAAAAACACGAAAATATTTAAGAACATTGGTAATGAAAAAAATTAATTTTAAAACGCTTTATATTTTTGTAAAAATTTAAAACTTAATTTTTAAAAAAATAATTGAAAAAATACTTATAAGCTTCTTGTCATCTCATCAGATATAGTTTATAGAATTTTCAGCTTGGGTCTAAGTCTCTTTTTTTCTAACAATAGAGGATCTAGACAAAGTTAGATAAATGTTTTACCGTAAGAATTATATCAAGATCTGTTGTTTTTTTGTCGGCTCTTAATCTGGATAGTTACTTATTACTTATTTTAAAATTTAGTGTTATACGACTTTATTTAATAATGTCTTATTATAAAAACACATATAATTTTTTTTAATATTACATTCATTTGAAATAGGAAACAATAAGCAACAATGATATAGATATAGTAAAATGGGTACTATAAATAAATATAAATGTAGTAACAAAACATATTCATGTATTACAATTATTTCGAAAGAAGAGGAATTAAATAACAGTTTAAGTCCAAAAAAAATTATGTTTTGTAAATTTATCATGTGTTCTTTATACGATCAAAAAATAATTCTTTAATAAACGATAATGTTCAAACCAAGATTCAAGTACTAAATTATTAAGTTTTATCTTAATTGTTCTTTTGGGTAACCCACATTTATTAGTTTCTTAATATAAAGCCTCTCGTAAATATTGTCTAAAGGTTAATAAATAATGGAGTTTTGAGAAAATCTAGTCGCGTGACAATAAAAAATAAAAATAAGACAGTAAATTTTGAAACTGGTCAATAAAAAACAAAAAATGATCTTATAACTAAAGATAAATAAAATAAGTATGACAAAATCATTAAAATAATTAAAGTAATCTAACTCGAATAACTTTGAATTAGTATTGAATGCAATTAGTTTTTCTATTTAAACTTAAATTTTATTAAATGGTATAATTAAATAATTATACCAGTTCAATAAAGTAGATATTAATTTTAACTCTTTTGTTCTTAATTTATTAACAATAATAGAAAGAAAATGAAAATAAAATGACCATAAAGAAATACTTTTTTTTATCTTCGATAAACTGTTATTTCTACGATCTATTTTATAATTATTCGAACACCTAATCACGATAAAGCTCTGTGTCAATATGTAAGAGTTTTGTATTAAACCAAGAAACCTCAAGAATATTTTAACTTTTGATATTAATCTAGAAATCTGTATGAAAATAAAAAAATCATTTTTCTAGCATTAATCAGGGATACAAATCTCACTAATAAATCAAACAAAATGATAAACTACATTTCCGAAATTTGATTGAAGATAAATTTGCTTTGGTATTGACAGGAGTCAGTTTTTGCTCCGATCGAAGTTAGCAACATGTTATTTGGTAAAACGGTCCTGTCAACCGCTGTTATAGCTTTAATATTGAAATACCACATTCCATACATAGTGAGATACTATTATAATGATGAAACCCTATCATTAAATTATTTGCTTTAATTATATACATTAATCAAAGTATCTTTTAGCCTTCTATTAAAAGATAATACAGCTTCAAAATATCAATATTGTTTTAAAATTGTTTTTACATAACTTTTATACTATGATGAAAATTCAAAATAAATGTCCTATTAATGTTAATATAATGACAAAACATCAGTAGCTATAGCTACACTTGTTTTATTTTAAGTAAACATGATAACTATTATTACATTTGTTATTCAAAATAAATATATTTATTAGTGAAGTTTTAGATTATGACAAATGTTTTTGTAAATTATTCATTATAATTTAAAAAAATTAAGTACAGTGGGAATCTAGTAAAGTGAAATTGACGCATTTTTAAGGTTTAATGAATGACATCTGACCATGATTAAAATCGCACTTGTAAAATGCTTCTACGCGTATTTGATACATATAAAAGAAAATTTAGCATACCAACCAAAATTAAATGGTTTTTGCCCTTAGATTACTCAAAAAAAATAAGCCACCGAACATTTTTCTTTTTTAATCTAGTATTGGGTGTAGTGTGACTCAGTGGACACACTAGATGTTGATAAAACCCTAGTGTTAAGCCACGCCCGACGCCGTTATGTACGGATGGGTGACCATACGTGCGTTTTACGTTGGCAAAAAGCATCAGGTCCCTAGTGTTGAAGGCAACAAGAAACCACTGCACTTATCCCTTCCCTAGTAATATCAGTTGACCATAGGGTATCTAATATCCAACACCCGAAAACGGGTGGGAAAAAATAAATCTTGTATTAAATTAAACAAACTTTAATTTGAAATAAATTAAAATGATGTAAGTATTGTGAACATGCAAGATATGACAAAATGTATTAATTTTACCAAAAATTATACAGAATATAAAATGTTGATATGACTTTTATATTAGATAATCATTGAATTTTCAAAAAAAGAATGTTGTCAGCTGGATAAATATCTGAAACATTACTAATGAAAATTCTGTCCAGTTTTCAAAAAGTTATTTTAATAAAAATTGAATACTAAAATTATCAACAAAAACTGTTTTATGACAACTGTAATTTTTTGAGATATTTCTCTCTTTTATCGGAATTAGGAGAAAATGTTCAAAATTATAATGCTATTAGATTTAAATAGATACGTTTTGTAATTTTTTGACGTATCGTTGAGTACTGTATCAGTGCAATAGGAGCAAAAGTAGCTCGTTTACAGACACAAAAAAAAAAACGCAGCTAAGTAAAATCAATAGTTTCAAAGCTACAAATCGAAGCTAATAATATTTTGATTAATCGCACAATAAATTTTAAAATATTCTTAAAATCTTATAAATTATATTTATAATACATCAAACTATTGAATATGGTAATTACTTTAAAAATACGTAGTAAAATTATAAATACTTATTATTTTATTAATAATTTATAATATAGCATGTTTTTTCATAAATAAGAATATTATACCAGTAGCAAAAACATGAAATGTTGATAGTACTATATAGTAGTTAAATCAATTTTATTAAAATCGTTATTGCATTTACCTATGATTTAAGTAACTAGGTTATTTTTATTAAAGATATCTGTATAAGTTGGTGCGTTTCATAATGAACGTTGGAACTTGAGAATGGTAAATAATCTATCTGATTTAAAGTTAAAACTGTTAGAAACCAAAGTTAAAAGAAAAATACATTTTAATTAACTGTTCGTAGAACAAATTAGTTTTCATAAATATTTCATTACAACCATCAAACTAGAGAGAGAAATTATTTTTGGGAACGATCGTGTTACGATGATTAATTATTCCACATCGGTCACTGGCTGATACATTTGTGTTTAACGACTGGAAAAACAAACAGCCTTTTGAATAAGATAAATATTAAGTAAGCACTAGTGTAATTGTACAAAAGAAAAAAAAATGAGAAGAAAGAATGGACTAAAGAAAATAAAAGCAAATNTTTAAAAAACCAATTAGCTACCTGTATTTGTAATCCCTTGTGTATTATACCTATATATTAACTCAAAAATTTGAAACTTTAAATGTTTATATCTAATAAACAAATTAAGTTTTATTAAAAATTCAAATGCCATTTATTATTGAATTAAAAACTCAAACATTTTATTAAATTAAAAATATGTGTTACCATTTAAAAAAACAAAGTTGACCCCCCTCCAAGGCATAAGGGATGAACTTAAAAAGTATTACATAGTTAAAAATTCAAGAATAATGTGTAACTAAAGATAATAAAAAAAAAAAATGTTTAAATTATTATTATTCTGCAAGTAATTGAGTGGGTTATGATAAAAAAAATCACCCTGTATAGTAGTTAAATCAATTTTATTAAAAGCGTTATTGCATTTACCTTTGATTTAAGTAACTAGGTTATTTTTATTAAAGATATCTGTATAAGTTGGTGCGTTTCATAATGAACGTTGGAACTTGAGAATGGTAAATAATCTATCTGATTTAAAGTTAAAACTGTTAGAAACCAAAGTTAAAAGAAAAATACATTTTAATTAACTGTTCGTAGAACAAATTAGTTTTCATAAATATTTCATTACAACCATCAAACTAGAGAGAGAAATTATTTTTGGGAACGATCGTGTTACGATGATTAATTATTCCACATCGGTCACTGGCTGATACATTTGTGTTTAACGACTGGAAAAACAAACAGCCTTTTGAATAAGATAAATATTAAGTAAGCACTAGTGTAATTGTACAAAAGAAGAAAAAATGAGAAGAAAGAATGGACTAAAGAAAATAAAAACAAATTGTTTTCCGTACCAAATAGCTATTAGGTTTATTTTATTTTTGTATAATTATTGCCTAGATGAGTAAAACAAAATAAAGTAGAAATTATTTTATAAAATACATGTGTAGCTAATCAATTGTTACGATAAAATTATAAGAGATTTCGATTTTATAGTCTTACTTACACAACCACGTGATTTTAATTGTTATAAACGTCCTTGAAATCATACTCTTATATTATTTAAAATAGTAAATAGGTACACATTTGCATTATAAACTTATATAATCAAATTTCTCAGAAGATATAATGTATTTACTTGCAAACGAATAATACTATTTAACCATTAAACGTTTAAAAGCTGGTTTGAATTCTTTCTTATTACATAACGTTTATGAATTAATGATTAATAGCGTTCTAGAATTTCAAATTCATGGTATCCTATTTTTGAAATATAATATAATTTAATAAGTAAACGTGATCGTCTAAAAACTTCTATTCGTGTGTTTATTATTACTAATTCATTATAAGCAATGAAGCAAAATCATGAAAAATTGAAATTACTAAAGAGTTTCATTAATCAAGTCTAAACCTTTTGGCTAAATAACTTTTATCTCTTTTATTTAACTGAAAAATTACGCTTTATTTGAAAATCTATCTACTTTTTAAAGAAAATAAATTCGAGGTTGTATTTTTAAAATATTTTAGAATTTCATCCCTATCTGACAAAAATATACATTTTACTTTACGTATAAACATAGAACACTAAATTATTACATGATTATATAAAACAATTCATTTTTCCATTTAACCGAAATCAGATTGAAACTCAATCTGTAATTTATTATTTAGTGAAATACCTATCAAGAATAATAGATAAAATGAAATAAACTTGTGATCATAGCGTTTAAATTAGAAATACCAGAATCATTTGAGTTATTATGATTCGGATCATTTGAATGGCATCATAAATAATAGTCACTGTCAAACAAAAAATCACACTTGTCGAAAAAAGCATTTTTCAACTATTAATTATCGTACGTCTAATATAAATAATATTTTACTTTTTACATGATTGATTATACGCAATTAGGCACCACCGTTAATTGGAATATTTAAGTAACAAACGTGAAATTAACTTAAAATATAATAAACGCATGTATTTTATTCTCAATAATCATTGAATGCACATGGTATTTTATTTAAATTTGTAAATGGAAAAGATATATTTATTTTGCATCGAGGAATTAGACATTGAAATTAGATTTCAGACACAACTGGTTAGTGCTATTTCAATAAAATTCATATTCCATACATTAGTTGGGAAGTCATAATACTTGAAAAATAAATGATTTATGGTTTTTTTTATGTGAAGAAAAAAATGAAAGAAAATAAAATAGTAATAGTGTAAGACTTTTAATGGACTTCCTCTAGTGTGCTAGCTTAGTTGTATTGTTTTGATTTGTATAGGCCAACACCTCAAGTCACTACTATAAAAACTTTAAAATCGTTCTCTCCGTATATTCTACATTCAATGAAGANTCACTACTATAAAAACTTTAAAATTGTTCTCTCCGTATATTCTACATTCAATGAAGATATTGCTATATCGGAAACCTTTTCTAAAGTTCCATGAAATATTTATGTTACTCTGAGGAAATAAAAGGCCACGGGTACTATCTGTCTCCCGCGGTTCTCTTAAAATCGTGAAGTTTTTATGAAGCTCATAGTACGTATAAACATATAAGGAATCGGTGGTGGCCGCTTTTGTGTTACACATTCTCACCCCGATGCCCACTTACCCGACACGATCCACAAGAAACAATAAAAACCACTGACAGCCCTCTTTCTTAAACCATAAGATCTTCGTAACACTCTGCACTATTTAATCACATCCGACAAATTACCAGTCGTAAAAATTACACATTGGTCCGTGAACGTGATTAAGATTTTCAATTTGCTCCCTGCTAAATCCAGTGGTCTTGTATTACTCGTGTAAGTCACGGTCGAGGTAAATTATTTTCGAATAAGTTTCATAAACACAAATCCGGCGTGACAAAAAAAATTATCATTCCAATATTTCATTGGGTAGCAAATGGTGTAAGGTAAATTAAATTTATAAAATGTATCAGCTTCATGACTTAGTTTAACATACAATTACTATCTTTATTTTATTAAACTATTTTTTTGATGAATACTATCTAATAATCTTTAGTACTCGCACAAATACTAAGATAGCACAGTAAACTGGTGTTATTGAATTAATTACTACTTTCAATCGTTTTTTACCTAAATGATAGTTCAAAGTTATAGAATCAACATCATTACAGTTGGTGGCAAATTTTAAACTTTGTCATATGGTATCATTTGAAAGATGTTTTTAATAAGCTTTTAGATTATATTTTTATAGTTTAGTGTTTACTTTTTACAAAGTTTTTGGATATTCTATTTTGGCAGAGTTGACTTAAATCAACTCTAACAAAAGTATTATAACTTCTATAAGAAAATTTAATAACAGAGAATCAGATTCTTTGTTCTGAATACATATCATATATAGTGCATCTTAAATAGAAATTATAGCCTAATTGCCCCTTGATTTTAAAGATAAAATTATTTGCTGGTAAATTTCAACCTAGGTATCACATTGATAAAAACTTGCTTTTGCCCAAATTTTGTTTAANCACATTGATAAAAACTTGCTTTTAACCAAATTTTGTTTAAAATATCATTTTAAAATAAACTCTTAGACTATTTATTAGGTGCGATATAGAATGGTTACAATTAAAAGGTTTTTTAATAACCCAATATGAACCATTTCTTAATATTTAAAGTTTTTCTCGGTCACAAAGAGGAGACTCAATCAATCCCCACTTATGAAGCAAGTAGTTGCATTTACCTGCTCAGTTATAATTCTGTTAGTTGATATCCAAATAGTACATGAAAGTTCGAAACCTGGGAGTTTTTTGGTTGGTTTTTGATGAGTACTGAGT
This sequence comes from Daktulosphaira vitifoliae, assembly GCF_025091365.1. NCBI lineage: Eukaryota > Metazoa > Arthropoda > Insecta > Hemiptera > Phylloxeridae > Daktulosphaira > Daktulosphaira vitifoliae. The sequence continues at coordinate 26,749 of NW_026099579.1, forward strand.
TGTTGACTAAGGTTTCTATTCACTGTATTTATCTATGTCCAAATCAGTATCAAAGANAAGGTTTCTGTTCACTGTATTTATCTATGTCCAAATCAGTATCAAAGAGTTCCCAAACCGGATTTTTTTATTTCAGCCTTTTATCTAGGTGACTGATAATATCTGCGAGAACCAGGATATTAAGGTTATTTTAAGCAGTAGAGAACAGATTGCTGCTTATCTTCTTATGTTAGTTGGAGCCATGTGCACTAATACTGGTAACCATTAATTTTGTGTACTTTTTACAGTACTTGAGATTATACTCCTTGTATGGTTCAAATTTTTGTCGATTTTCTTGCAGTGCATGCTTCTTGACTATATGGGAACGCATTACTTTTCTGTACTATATACAAAAACCAGAGTTGAAGATCTCGGTGTATTTGCTTTACATATTCAAATTATTTCTACTAGTTTGGTAATTATATTATTCTGTATTTTAGTTTATCTTTAAGAGTTTCTAAATGCTATTTGAAATTCAAGGTTCTATCAAGTTTTACCCCCAGGTATTTGAGGTAAATGTCATTAGGAGTATGCGTTCCGTCCATCATAATTTGTTGTTTAGTACTGGCTTCGCGATTATTGAGGTAGAAAGTGATAGCTTTTGATTTATTTGCGTTTAAGGTAAAATGTCAGGTTTTAATTATTTTTGAAGTTTCGTAATGTCTTTTCCAAGAGTATTTATTATTTTAGATAGAGTTTTACCTTGTACAACAAGTCATTTGCATAAATAAACTTCTTGGTTATGATATTGACAATTTCTATCGTAAACATATTAAAGAGAAAGGGAAATAAAACTGAGCTCCTTACAAACTATTTTGTATTACTATTTTTTGCTTATTTCACCATTGAAGTTATTTTGAAAGTTCTTTTAATAATATTCTCTGTAGTAATCTAAAGGTTATTTTATGTTTTAGGATTTTCGCTAATTTTAGGAGCTCCAAATTGTATTATAAAGACATGATTAATCAAGTAAAACTGTCCTTGATATTAGTTAATTTTTAAATCTATTCTCAATTTACATGATCAGTGATAGCACTTCCTCATTACGGTTTCTATCTCAAATTGACAAAACTAGTTTGTTACTTTGGTATTATTTTTTCTAATTCACCTATAAATCTATTTTAAGAAGTCTTTATAAAGCCTTATAGACTATTGACAGTAGTACATTATCTTATAGCTTTTAGAGTCATTATATCGTTTGTATGGTTTAAAAATTACTATCATCTTAGTCACGTGCCATTCTCTGAGGATTTTACACTAATTAATAATTGGTGTACATAGATTTGCTATTCGTGTTTTACTTTTAATGCCTAAATTCTTAAAAATGCTATTAAGATGCCATCAATTACACCATTTTTCCAATTCTGAGTAACACTTCAGTAATCTTATATTTTGTATAATCGGTCATCATCTTAATAAGCATCTCAAATATTGTATAAAATTATTTTATTTATTTTGTATAATAAAAGTAGTCAAGAAAACAGTCTCCTGTAAAGATTGATATGTTAAACTAGTTTTAAGAACAGTTTTGGCGTCTATAAGAAAATTATTATAACATTTGTGAGTTTTTAAGACCATCAAAATTTAACATAACGCAACCTAAGAAATTTTAAAAGAAGGGCCATTTAGCTAACTCATTAAAAATTTTGTTATCACAATCATGATTTCGATAATTTTAATAAAACTGATTATTATAAATTTCAAAGCCAAAATTAGATGACAATGATGGTATTAGACCAACATCGTCATTTTTTAACTCAATATTTATTTCAGGATAATGATCTAAATTCAGCTCGAAATACATGGGAGATAGTTCATAATCAGTTTTCATTATGTCACATTCACAACTATTTAAGTCAACCAAATTAATTTAATTATCTTCATTGTCACTATTTAGTTGCTCATCAATCAACTCTATTCATGCCAAATCCTCTAAATACTTGCGGTGCCTACTTTATTTCATTATAGAATATAAAATTTTAAAAGAGAGGATTGATACAAAAACTTAATACAATAAATAATAAAAATTTAATTATATTTTGAAAAATTCAGCTATTATATTTGTAGTTAAACTATATACTTGTGTTAAACTTTTGTGTCTACGTTGGGGCACTACCGACGTACGACATATTATATAAAACTAGGTGTCCCGACTGGTGTTGTCTGTGTATTTGTCATTTGCGATTCTCGTAGATCATGTGTTAGTATTTAATTTTAATATAAATACCAAACAGATATTGTCCTATTCTTCTATTAACCTGTCATTATTTATATACTTAGCACTATTTATATATATATATTTCTCGTGTCTGCGTGTAAGCATTCAAACTCCTAAATGGCTGGACAGATTTTTATGAAAATTTTTACCTGTTTCTGTACAAATTGAACACTCTATATTGGTAATAATATATATGCATGTGCATAATATATTTTATAAAGTAAACTTGTAATAATTATTTTAATAGCAGAATACTCACAATACGAAATAAATTTAATAAATTGATAAAAACTATGAATGGAAATGACTGTTATTTTAATAAGGTAAAATTAACTAACCATTAATAGACAAGCAATGATCTTCAATATTAGCACAAATTTTACAAAAAATAAAAATATTAAACTTTTATATTAGTTTTATTTATAAGTTATCGAAATAGTAAGTTCAGTAGGTGTTGTAATCAAGTAATAACTATCGAAAATATTAAGTACATAAAAAGGCGTTTTACTTTTCAAAACAGGTTATGATATTTTTTATGAACACCTTTTTTTAATAATGAACCGTTGTACTACTTTAATACACATACCTAAATAAACCTATCTGCAAACATAATCTAATTATTTACTCATTTTAGTNAACATAATCTAATCATTTACTCATTTTAGTTTTAATAAAATTCTGTAGGAATGTTTCCATTTGAAATATTTCTTAAATAGGTTATGTACATAACATATACATGCGTTCACTGTGCTATAAAAACCTATTACAGGAACTCACGTGGGTACGAATTTTCAATTTAGTTTCTTTTAAAACATTTTATTTCATCCCTCCAGCAAATGCATTGCGTATTGTATTTTTATTTTATATATAATTTTATAATGCACAAACAGAATATTGTGAACTCTACAAAAAAATGAATTGTGATGGTTAGACCATCCGACAGCAGAGGTTGAGGGACTAAATGGGAAATTGAATTTCCCTTACTCATAATAATGTTTAAAGAGAATGTCTTTTTGACAATAAACTCAATTTACTAACAAATAACAGACTTCAATTGATATTGCGATTTTTCATTACTATAGAGAGTGATTATTTTAATGCTAGCTACTCAATTTCTCTTAAAATAATAATTATGTTAAGAGAATTATTTTTAGTTACATATATTATTATATTAACATTTTATTATTTTAAGATAAATCAACTGGGTAGAATTAAATGAATCTCCTAATATAGTTTGATACGATGTATATGATGTGCCCCTACAAAACTTTACTAATTGAAGTATTGATCATTTTTTGTAGATATTGATATATCAATTGATTTAGTTAATAATAAACTTTCCAAATGAATTGTTTTTATTTATATCTCTGAGATAGAATAGTTTTAAATCGAACGCTTAGGTTGATGGATTGTTACAGGAAATTTATAATGATATCTATATCAAGAAATTTTAGAAAAAATGTGGATTTAACAATAATTTTTCATTTTTGTTAATTGTATGATTTGTTTTTTAAATTTCCATAGATTACCACTCTGAAATCGCGATCATATCCAAAGCCTTCAAATAATTAAAAACGTTATTTCATAATTATTTGTGTACATGGCGATACCTATTCATAACTCGAATAATATCCGAGTTATGATGTGTGGTATTGTATATTGTCACAAATATTTATTAAAGAGAGAATAATTGTACAGTATGTACGGCAGGTTATATGAAACTTTTAATGACGAATGCATTCAGTTTTATTTTAATCATGTATACAAATTATTACATAAATTTATTTTTCACATACTAAAAAAAAGTTTGACAAGTTAGCATGTTTAACTGGAGAATTTTGTTCAAAAACTTGGATAGCTTATCATTATTAATCGACAGCTACAACAGTATTTTTTTACAATTCCCCAAGGTGATATTACTCAGCTGTATAACTGTACTTGGACATGATTAGTTCAGGTGATGATAGAATAAGTGAGATAGCTGTTTACAAGGCTAGTTGCCAAATTATATAGTTCTGTGTCAAATGAACAAATTTATCATAATAGTGAAAGTTACACACTTTCAAGCTTTATTTTGTGAAATAACATTTATGTATAGCTCGTACTCGAAAAAATGTCATTTACGATCAAATAATTTAAGTTTTATAAATTAAAACCAAAATATAATAAATGAATTCGCAGAGTAAATTTATTTTAGTTCATATTTTATAATTAATTGACAGAATTTTCTTGCGTAAAAACACGATACACAGATAATAATTTAAATTATAAAAATAACTTCGGTATTTTCCTTTTTTTTTTAATAGAATCATACATATTAACATTAACACAAGATTTTTATACCTAACTAGGAAGAGGAATGAGACTAAGAAATTTCTGATAATAAAAATAGCAGCACCCACTCCTCACCGCCAGTAATAATCTTCAATTGTTAATGTATTTTGAAATACTGGTCCAAAAGTTGCTATCGATTTTCTTAATTAGATCATTTTTTATTTTATAAGCTAGTTAAATATATATGCTTCCATTGAAAAATATAAAGTTGACAACCCTGTAAGACATAAGGGATGAAAATAAAAAATTATTTTATAACAGGTAAATGAAAATACATAAATAAGTAACAAAAGTTAAAAGAAATTTACAAAAAAGTTATTATTTAAAAAAAAAATTGAGTGGCTAGCGTTAAAAAAAATCGTCTTTATATTTGTAACAAACAAAAAATAAAAATTACTTAATTGTTGGACTAAGCCTTATACTAAAGAAAAAATTTGATACTTTTGGCTTCGATGCGAAGCCAAAAACCAATTGGTTTTACTAGGTTGCGTTTTTATTTTTTGAGTCTGTTACCACTTTTTCTCAGCTCTCACCGAACCGATTTCTTTCAACGATAAGTCAAAAGATCACAAATCGTATCTAATCGAAGACATTACCCTCAAAAATTGAAAAAATTTCCCTCGTTCCCCGTAAATGGGTGAAACCTCCAAAAAAATTGCAAAATTTTGAAATTTTTTTTACTTTAAACTGCCATAACTTTTTCAAAAATGAACAAATCAATATAATTTTTTTTTTTTATAGATGCTTGATGTCTTTACCTATCATTTGGTATATTTTTTTTTATAAATTTGACCTTCTACCTGCCCACAGAGGGGGATTTGAAATGACAACTTTTTCACAAAAAATTTACTTTTTCAACTTAACTTTTGAAAGTGTTCCGGAAGGTCTGACACTTTTATATACATCTTAAATTAAAGCTAATGTAATGTACATTGTTATAGAAAAAAAATATCGAACTTTATTTTGTCTTCATGGTGAAAATGGCTACCAAATGCAATATTTGTGTGAAAATTTTCGATTTTATATTTTACATTTTTTACTTTAAAATGCTATAACTTATTGAAAAGTTTACGGATCAACACAATTTTTTATGAGAAATAATATTTTTTAATAATCCCTTTTTCATTCGACATACTTTATCTTATTCAGGATATTAATAAGGAAATAGGAGACCATGTGACTTTTGGAATAATCCACCAATTTTTTTAAATTATAAAACACTATCTAAAGATTTGCATCGAAGCGTTTTTTTGATAGTGATTTTAATCACTGACAGATATCATTATACTTGATCCAACTATGTCACGTCACCACTGTGACGCGACCCCCTTGTGCTGGGTGTTTTTTTTTTTATTGTAAAACAATAATTTTGAAAAAAACTTTATGCATTTATTCTAATTGACAAGTTAAAACGATAAAAAATTCATGTCTAAAGTTCTATCTAAAAGCAATATTTTCTACCAAAGAGGATGGGAATACCCACATAATTTTGGGTATTTAAACCCAAAATACAATGTTTATAGTGATCGTAATAATTTAATATAAAATTAATTGAACTCGATGAAACTGATATACAATTAAAAAAGTTAAACAATACTTATTATAATTTATTTTTTGTATTACTAATGCAAATTTTTCTGGATCAGGATAATATTTCTCTTACCATCTGCTAAAACTGTTGGGTTTTATAAAACAATATTTGTTCAAAGTTTTTCTTTTAAAATCAGTAGAGAAAACATTGACTTGTTTTTTTTTTTATTCGAAACGAAGCGCCAATAAACTTTAATTAACTGCAGAATTCTAATTATTTTGTTTAATCCTCCATCACCACTTTCTTCAAACAAACTGAATATAATTATACTTTTTTTCGTTTCTTTAATAAAGAAAAACGAGATTTTAATTTAAGTTTTTTATGGTTTTAATTGAGAATATCATTAAAAATTATTGAAATTAAGATTATGTTTGTATATATAGAATGTTCAATATGTATGGAAACGGGTTTCTAATATTCTCATTGTTTGTAACAACTGACCTGTTTCCTTACTTACTGAACACTCTGTATATACCATATAACAGTATTTGTTTACAATGATTTTTGTAACACTTTAAATTAAACAAAAATGTTTCAATTTCCAATATGTACTACAAACTAAAATATTCCTTTCTTAACATAGTTACACAATTACAGGTACTTTTATATCAACTACCATTACCTTGAAATGAAAAGATTCTAGTGCTACTTTTTTGAAAATAGTTTTTCCGATAAATTGTTGTTTTTTTTTTACATTGTATAATTATATAAAAAATATCTAAAAATTTTAACATTTAAAATTGAGTTGATAGAGTTTTTAAATAAAGATATGTTTTTATCCTAAAATTTTGTCAATCGAGATAGCAAATGAATGAACACTTATAACACTTTATCAAACGATATATTATAACAAGTTATTATAACCCATAACAAGGTATGATAAACTATTTTCATGGGTTAATATTACATTAATGTGACATTATAAAGTTAATATCTTGTACAATATCTAATACTATATGGCGTACTAATATGTAAAATCAATTTAAAAATCTATTTTATTCTTTTATCATATTTAGTACTTTAAGAGTTAAGAAGAATGAGTAATGGGGTCGTATTTAAAAAGGAGCATTAGTGGGTAGTTTTTTTATAGGTGACATTATTTTAGCGATAGCAAAATTTAAATAATCAAAAATGTAAAATTTAATCAAAAAAATGTTGTTTACAAAGAGATTTTTTTTTTTTTAATTTTCTACAACTTATTTAATGTCAAGTGATTTTCTCCAATGAGGAATTTTATGATATTAGGTATAATACAAAACATGTAATTATAATGGCGATAAGAATTTATGAATCCGTCGACAATGAAAAATACTCAATTCAAACAATATTAGAACAGATCATAGCAAATTTTGTTATTCGATGCCAAGTTTATTGCTGATAAATCATATGATAAAACATATTGAAGTTATCATTATAAAAAGTTGTTAGTATGTTAAAATAAATATAATAATTTAAAAATAGAATTTAAATAGTATAATTCTTAAAAATTTTAAAGGAATGAAACATAAAATAACCTCCAAGAAAATACAAAAAGCAGTTTAAAAAAAAAATTTTAGCTGATTTTGAAATAGATATCACAATTGTATAATCATTTTTGAATCACTTTAAAAATAAAATGAAATGTCCCGAAAATTAAGGAAAATTATGAGTGATGTAGTATAAAATATATTTTACTGTTATATTTTATAATATTTTTTTAAATTATGGATGGGAAATTTTATGTTGCTCAACGCGTAACTTTTTAAATACGGGCATATTGAGTCCCTTTCCATCTTTTCCACTTTAGCTGTATTTACGTAAATTATCTGTATTAGTCTATGATAGTGTAAAAAATACTTTTAAGTGATAACAAAACTTTTAAAATCACATATGATTGATGTATTTCACATCAGTTTAATTTTTGTGGACGTCTAATGAAATTAATAGGTTGCTTTTTTGAAGAAGGGAAATATCCATCCACACTGCCGTTTTTAAATGAAGCTTCTGAATACCACAGTACGGTATTTTATAATTTTCTGATTAAAATTGGTGTTATCACTTTACTATTTTTTATAATTTATGTAACAAATTATATATTTTTAACCTAATATTAGTTAATAATAGTTATATTTAATAATGGGAACACATTCAATAGTAACTACCGAACTAGTCGATTGTTACCCAATATTATAATATAATAGTCGAATAGTTTTTAAAACTATTCAATAGTTTCTTAAATATTTGATAGTTTATACTAAAAATATACTATTCGGTTGTATAAGAACAATTCGAATACTATTCAATAGTTTAAAATATTCGAAAATACCCATTACTAATTATATGATATCTAAATATATTTATAATTATAATAATTATTGATCATTTTTAAAATTCTGTCATAAATCGAGTAAGAATATTTCAATATCTTAATTTAGTTGATATGTTATCAAATTAACTTTAATGGTAATTGCTAATTTGTTCTCGGAATTTAATTATAAATTTTGGTAACATTAAGACCGAGCCATTCGTTTGCTTAAATTATAAAGGTTCTAAATAATAAAATACATCCTTAAACATTTCAAGCAATCCACAAAATCCTCAAAATATTCATAATGAAATATTTCATCTAATCAGACCAAAAGGGTTCTACACGTTTAGAATAGAAACTTTTTATTTTCAACGTAATACCCCATTATTTTGTCATTTGCTTCCAGGTAATTGGTTATCAAATTTCATTAATGTCTATTGAAAGACTAGAAAAAAAATCAGTTTTGAACTCAAAAACGCTTTCCTGATTAGTGTAGAATTTTGTGTTAGAACTTTTTTATTCCAAAGCGATGATACGTTTTCTATAATTTCCAAGTTATAATGTATGATTTTTTACGACGAATTTCATAACTAAAGTACTTAATATTCTAGTAGTCTTGTTTTTTGTATTGAAACTAAGAACTAATTTTAAAAAAAGTTTTCATAAAGAATTTAAAATAATATTTTATGCAGAATGTAAAGCTAAAAAATTGGTGTCGTTGAAAAAATATGTATGATTCAAATAAATAGCGTCCCATTAATAGGATTCTAAATACATCAAGGTCAACGGACCTTCATATTATTTGTAAGTCAAATAAATCTAAAATTAAGTGATCACTATTCTTTTTATTAATTTTAAAATTGCACTATGAGAAAATGATTAATTTTATAAATAATAAATTAGAAACAATCATAACATACGTAAGTTTTACTAATAATAGTTTACTAACAGATTACGTGTTGTGTTGTATTATTTTTATCACATCGCAAACATATTTTTAGAGTTTATTTCAAAAATATATAATATCAAACATAAAGAATAATAATCTTTAAAAAAAATTAAGTAATTTGAAGTCTATTTTTAAAGATTAAATAAAAAGTTTTACAAACGAGAAAATCTTTAACTGATTATCTGATTATCTTTAATCAAATAAAAATAATGTACTCCATATACGCTCGAATACTGGAATAGATCTAATGACACAATTATCCAATTTTGTGTCAATTTCAATAAAAATATATTTAGTGTTTAGTTCTATTTTGTGGGAGGAAAAACGTAGATCGATTCTATGCCAACTGTAAATTGGAAATAAAAAACAAAATCTATTTTAAAAAACTAATTTTAACTTTATGTTAGTAAATAGTATACCTAATGTTACTTAACATATTAAGGCAAAATAACTTACATTGTATAATTTTCTAGAGAATGTTTTTTTAGAATTATATTAACATTTTTTAATCTATATATATATATATATATATATATTTTAAATATAAATATATAATTTCATATATTTATTGATTTTTTTAATTCATCCCTTATAACTTATAAGAGTGCCAACTTTAATTTTTAAATGGCAACATACACATTTAACTAGCTTATAAAATGAAAAATGATATAAATAAGAAATTTATTGGTCTATAACAATTTTTGAAATACTACTTCGGAAGTTATAACTATTTTTAAATATATAGTGGAGAAAGAGCATGTCAGAGTAATGGGTAATGATAAAAATAACATAAATCACACTTATACCACACTCTACATACCTCCACTCTATATTTTTAAATAGTTTTAACATCCGAAATAATAGTTGCTATCCACCAATCATGTTCTTAATTATATCATTTTTCATTTTATAAGCTAGTTAAATGTATATGTTGCTATAAAAATAAAGATAAAACAATACTTAATAATTTTTAAATCAAAAAATATATAAATATAAAAAAATAACAAAAATTACTTCCTGAACAATATTGTATTAATAGAAATAAAGTGTTTAATGTAAAAAGAATCACTCTTCATTAATTTAAAATATAATTTTATAATTGTTTTATTTTAATCATAAATATTGAATTATAGTATCAATAGATTTTTTATATCACAATTATAACAAATAATTTTTGTAACTTTTTATTTTTAAAAGGACTAATCTTTTTTTTAGGAATAAACACAATCTGTAACTTATTAGCCTAATATTTTACTATACTATGAATAATACAAAAGAATATACCTACATATAATTTTTTTTTTTCATTAAAAATATCATATTATAATATTCAAAGACTAAATTCATGCATTATAAATGTATTATATCCCTTGTCAACAGTTATAAATTATAATAAAGGACACTTATAGTGATTATTTCATACAAATTCTCTACAATTATATCACTATGGTCTAATGTACAAATATTTTTTGTGATAAGGTTTGTACATTATTTTCACTACCTATTCACACTTGTATTTAAAATGGTACGTAAATGTGAAACTTCTCTGACCCAAACCGCGTTGATGGTTTATATTTTATAAAAGTCTATTTATCTGTTTGGGTCAGGGCTGGTTTTGTTAAAATAGTATTCGACCGATGGTTATCATCCAGAAATAATGTCATCGGATAGCAGCCAAAATAATACTGTCACAATTTTTTTTAGTTATTTGCTTGTTTTGCATGCTTTTTTTTATCATTAAACGTATTTTATTAAGCTGAACCTGCAAAATCGTATTTAATAAAATTGCTTTTTTTTTTTAATTTATATTCTAAATAAAAGTTCTCTCTCTAAGTATTTAGCAATGTTAGTTTACTGGTCTAGTTAATATAATTTAAATTTAAATTAAAAATTTATAAATTTGCCACTCGAAAATTTTTATAAATTTACTGTTTGAAAATTATTTTTTTAATCCACCTTATTTTTATTTGTTTATTTTAGTTTAGCTTAAATAAAAATAATACTATTAAATATGTATCAATCATGACTAATCTAAGTTATAAAATTGCAGTAGATAAAATCGAAACCAGTTTATTTATATTATACGAGTGTATATAGCATTTAATTTAAAATTAAAAATATTGTTTTTTTGAGAAAGGTCAAAAATTAAAATTAAAATAAATAAAAATGTATTCACAAAATTATTGAAAATTCAATTTTTAAAAGAAAAAAAATTTATAATCATTCATTTACATTTCCTTACTTGATACTATATAAAGTTTGGATATTTATATCTTATTAACTAAATTTCACAGGAAAAGTATAAAAAGTAAAATAATTAAAAATTATATTTGATATTTATTATTTATTTATATTTATAGTTTTCAATAATATTCAAAAATTAAGGCATTATTTAAATATTATATATATTTTATAAATATATATAATATATTATAATATGTATATATATATATTGTATATCTCTGTAATTATACTTATATAAAATTAAAGAGTAACAGAAAAAAATTAGGACTAATTATAGTCGATCATCAACACAAGATTATATCGTAACTAATCTAAATTCATAATGCACCATAAATACAACGATGTATTCCTAAAAAGTTCTTGAAGATAATTATTAATTCATGAACTAAACTTTATGATAAAAATATGCTTTTTGTTAATGTGTTTTTATTGACTATTCTTCAAATAAACTTTATAATTTATATAGCGAGTATTTATTTTTCAATATAAAAAAAGTGTAACCTTTAAATTTTTAAAAATTCTATATCATTCAACTAAATCAATTAAATTTATGTGGCAAATATTTGAGTAAAAAAATGGTAAAATTTGATTAAAAACTATACTCTTATTTTATTTATGCTACATAATGAATTGTGATATACAAGATGTTCAATAATAATATAGCAATATCGAAACGATATTTATTGTTTCAACTCATCCCCTCATCAAAAACACTTACATAGAAACGTTTCTGCTCAGATTTATTATAATGTTAAAAACGATTAAATCACACTGTTAGTTAATAAAGCATCATTATTAGGGGGTTTATCCTTTCCTATAGCAAAATATATTTCTATACTACTATATAATCTTACAACCAAGTTGCAAAAACTTAGGACCCTTCATAGTGGCTTAAATAAAATTTATAAATACATATAATTCCGCGACCTAATCATAACCCGTTCAATGTCTAAATGGAAGAGAGAAAAAAAAACTGCGTCTTTACCCTAGTCATCATTTTAAAAATTATTACTGAAAATTACTGATAGGAATGATTGTTTTTTAGATAAAATTTGGATGATATCCAACTAGTATAGTAAGTTAGAAATTTCTAAACAGAATTCTTTACAATTTTAAACTTATGAAATATCTCTTTTTTTACCATACTATGTAAACACTTAATAAAAACTTGATAAAAAAAGTGATTTTTGTACATTACCGCAACGAATTCTAAGAGATAATAAACTAACTAAAGCGTTGCTAGTGTTTTGACTCTCATTAAAAACATAGATGGCGTCATCCTGAACGCTTCAATTTTTTCAAAGAATTAATTAAAATAAATGTAATTTCTATGAATCCTACAAAATGTATAATATAATTAGTTGTATAGTTTTAGTTCTACGTTTTTCTTATGTAATCAAAAAACTCGTGTCGTATCGACAAAAATTAAATTGAACTCTTCTGGTAAAATTTAAAGTTTTGGGCATTAAATCTTTAATTTTAACTTTTGACCATATTCCGGAAAATCTGACACCCAAAATAAATAAAAACTTATATAAATTACGTTAAGTTTAAAAAAAATTGTCTTGACCATATCAAAAATAAACGCAAGATGAAAAAATTAACAATTTTTGTATCTTAAAATATATCTTTTGACTATTTTTTTAACTTAGTAGTGAAGATATATTTAAAGATTTATATTGAAGATCTGGGATTAATGAAACATATCAATCAACTTCTTATTTTCTAGGAGAGCAAAATTAAATTTTCAATTTCCATTTATGATAATGAAAAAATTGATTTATTCTTAAAACAAATGTTCTCCAAAATAACTAATATACGCCGTCTTTACATCAAGATATATTTTATATATTGATTAAATTAGATTAATAATCAAAAACTCCCAATTTTGTTGATAAGTTCCTTTAATTCTAGACCCTCGATATAAACCCACCTCTCAAAACTTGTCCCACACTTCATTCGCTATCGTTTACGCAACATATTTTAGGATAGCGATATTCATTGTTGTCAGATTTTAATCTTTACTAGTTTCAACTATGCTCAGTCTCGACTGTTCTACTAAGTACATAACTTTTAAGAGGAGTGGTAAAAAGAAAAAAAAAAGAAAGATACATTAAATAATTGAGTTAGAGGGACCATTATTAATCCATAAACGCACTTTTGGGGAAATCTAAATGATATAATTATATCATTTAATTATATCTGTATTTTTGTTATACTGAATGACCCACCGTGATTTTTTAATTTTAATATTAGTTTATACAGCCAAAGTAGTAAATCACGGTGGGACATTTTAAATATCAAAAAATAAAAAAAAAGGAAAATTATAATTTCACGATTAATCCTAACAAAAAGTCTTATTGAGGCTATACAGAAAAATTTTAGTAGATCCAAAATTTAAACTATCTTTACACTTATCTTAATATTTTAAAATAATATACATAGTTAAAGTAGAATATTTTTGTCTTTTATAAATTTGTTATGTGAATTTGTATGATAATAACAGTATTTATAGCGTGCTAAATACTCTTTTACTATAATATTTAATTCATTGTTGGCTATGCTAAATTTTTTATACCATTAATGACGTGTAAGAATTTTGCTCTGACAATTTCAAAAATTTTTTTTAAAAGAAATAAAAATATTTTAATCCATTAATAGTAAGTATTTGAAATAAAAATTAATTTTTTAAATATAATATATAACTTAAAAAAAAATTCACTCCTTAAAAATGTAATTAAATAAACTAATTTTATTTATGAAAATGAAATATACATACACGTTATCTAAAAATATTGGGTTAAGACAAAATAGGTAAAAAGAATCTACAAAACGATAATTGACATATTAGCATAACGCTAACACAGTAAAAGTGTACGCGTCAATAATTATATAATAAATTTAACATCGAGTTAATATTCTTTCATATTTCTTTTTGTACACACATCAACTAAGCATATCTATGATGTCTATGTTAAATTAAATTAAACTAGTTGTTCTAAAAATGATTTTTTACATTGAGAATATCATATACTACTTTTTAATTGAATAATTAGGAGAAAAATGATAATAATTGACTGTTTTTCAACTTCAACAGATTATTTACAATTATATAAGCACACATTTTTTCTATAAATTGAAAAATGAAGTAAAAATTACAATTTTTAATTTAATTTTTGTTTTAACTAGTGACTATTTAATCAGATACTCAGTGTAAAATGGCATACAGTGCTTCTAAAAAATATTAGCAAAAGTAGATTTTTGGGGTTTTTTCTGTATTTTAAATCAATTATTGAAATGTAATGTATAACATTATAAAGTCATTTGACTAATCAATAAAATATAATAATAATAAATGACATTTGCACAATAGCATAAGAGTAATAAATAAATACAGTAAAACTGCAGATCAAGAAAATATGAGCAATACCATATTCCTAATATTTTTATCATACATTTATGCTATATTAAAACAATAGTAATTCATATAAGTTAATGTATAGCTAGTGGTGAAAGCAAAACCATTTAGCTAACCAATAAAATTTTAAATGTTTCGTAAGTAAAAAGAAATACCCATTTCAATGAAATATTAAATCATTTCTCTAAGGAATAAAAGTTAAGATAAGATTTAACATATTGTGCAATTGGTAAAAAACTAATGTTAGGTTTGTTCAAAATAAAAACAATAGCGAAAAAGTTTAAAACTACTGGCACTACTGAAAATAAGACTCGAAGAGGGCAGTCTAAAGTATTTATACCTAGAGAAAAACGAAATATTTTAAGAAAAGTCATAAATAATTATTTTACTAATGGCCCAAATTTAGTGATTAAAGTGGCTAATAATACAAGGAAGTCATTTTATGTTTAAACTGTGTGAAATGTTTTAAATGAACATCAGTATTTTGGAAAAGCAGCTAAAATAAAAAACGGTTATCTCACCGGTGAATGAGGTAAAACGCTTACAATATGCAAAATTGTATATAATTTTTTTATATACACTTAAACTTGACTAATTTTAAAAATTATTAATTATAATGTATTTTTTATGATAGACCCTTATACCCTATAAAGATGTCAACTTTGATTTTTAAAAAAACAACTTACATAATTTATAACTTAATAAATAATGATCTAATTAAAGAAATGACTGGTCAGAAACAATTTTTGAACCAGTATTAACATTATTGTACTCTGGCGAAAGGAAGAGTACGGGGTAGAAAATGATTTGTGATCAAAAAACAACACCGCGTTTAACCTTCAGCCATCACTATAAAAATTTTTGACACGATACCGTGTTTTACTAGCCACACAACACGTTATCAACCTATATGTAAGTGTATTGGGTCTGAATCATAAGTGCACGGAGAATAAGGTGTGTCTCTCCTACGCCTTGGGTTACGGGTTCAATCCCGTACCGTACCTCTTATTTCACACGATTTTCAAGTACACATTTTATGACAGGCCATTAATCTCCACGATACTGTGTTCATTTTTTTAGAAAATCATAATTTTTTAATTTCAAAAACGTTTTAAGTTATAACTATATATCAATAAAAAATGCCAATCCCGCGGTATATTTATTTAAAACTAAATATAATACTAAAAGTTTATTAATAATTATGTCATTTTATAAACTAAATGACTAAAGTTTGTGATGAAATTTTGAAATAATTTGATTAAACAAATTTTTGATTTAAACTTATGTATACAATTAGGGAAAGTTAAATAGTAGTAACAATTATTTTTAAATTACAGTTCTCTGATTCTGATTCATTTTATATTTATGTTAACACTTTATTATTGTATTTTGAGACTTCTGATGCTATTCAGGATATAATTCAACGTCCAGGCACCCTAATAAAAAATACTTAAGAGAAATACCGCCTTTACCACCTATGTGTAGTTATGCTTCTATTTTGCCTTTCTTTAATAGCACATGTGATTATAATATTTGTTATTATTTATTTATGTTTAATGTCCTCTTTTATTTTATGTTACTAAAGGTTTATAAAATAATTGTAATGAAATAGTTATTCATATAATTTATCAAGAGTTAGAAATTATTACATCAAGGGAGAATAATTTATAATGTTTAATTTTAAAGAGGGTTTA
This sequence comes from Daktulosphaira vitifoliae, assembly GCF_025091365.1. NCBI lineage: Eukaryota > Metazoa > Arthropoda > Insecta > Hemiptera > Phylloxeridae > Daktulosphaira > Daktulosphaira vitifoliae. The sequence continues at coordinate 43,520 of NW_026099579.1, forward strand.
GCAACCCAAGTCCCCTTAAGTTATGTCAGCGGATGACATTCGGAATTACAGAACTATTTTTATTGATCATTTAAAACTCACAATTTATATTTTTATTACAGCTTAATTTATTAACTCAAAAAATCTTTACTTATATTCTTAAATTATTATTTAAAATTTAAGAATATAGAATTATATTATTTAGTCGTTGAAGTATTTACAGTAGGACAGTAGAAAAAAATATTATTTAAATGTTTACAATAAATTCTTTAATTAGGTGTATGTTTCATTTATAACTTCAACATTTACATAACAAAATGTTAAATACCAAGCCTATGTATATAAAGAATTCTAACGGACATCAAATTAACTAGGATAGTTTAGGCTTACACACAAACATAGATGGGGTTGTAGCACTTGTCATTCAATTTTTAAGAAACAATTTTAGTTTTAAATTAATAATATTTTTAATTTTAAATACATAAGGAACTATTTTTTAAAAATAAATCAAAATAAACCCATAATTATTGTTTTTTTATTTTTAATGCACGATAATATATTGTTTTGCTTGAAATCTAAAAGACTTTACAATATTTAAGAAAGTTCTTTTTAATGGTCTGATTATAGTTGTTAAGTTAATAAATTTTATATGTTAGATAATACTTTTTATTTTAATTACACGATATTCGATTTTTATAAAATTTAATGGATATTAGCTAATAACATACAACTTCAATTTTATAATAATTTAAAGGAAGGGAATATAATGGATTACTCAAAATATTTGTATGTGTTAACCATTCTGTGTGTTTTAAATTTAACAAGATTATTTGTTAACTCCTAATAAATTCTTAATATCGATTAACTGCAGAAATGTGTAATTTTGTAGTATAATGTCATATTAAAATAGTATTTTCAACATTTAAATAGTAAAATTTGACTACTATTATCAGTAATCGATAATTTTAGGTGATTTTAGTCAATAAAATAAAATTCATTAATATGTACTTTTTCTTTCTGAGGTTAGCGTATCATATAATGTATAAATTATATTATACTAAAATAAATACAATTAAATTATTGAGTATAGCTAATGATAAATTTTTAAATCAAAATTGAAGGCAGTTAAAAATTTAAATGTTTTTTTATTTTTAATTTACTAATTTTAATTTAATTTATAATAATAATTAATCATTTGTGGCTAATATTTAAAGCTAAATATGCTTTTAATAAATTTAAAAAATTTTGTTTAAGTTAAATTTGTTGTGTAGTTTTTAAAGTTTATAATAAATTTGTCAATAATTAGTACAAATTATCTACTTAATCTATAAACTATCAAATAATTTCTAGGTATTTATAATTTTACGTTATATTTGGAATAGTAGAACATTAAAAAACAATAATATAACATTAATTCATCCTAATGGACTAGTCTTGTTGACATCACTATGCTCGAAAAGGTTAACATTGTATTCTTTAATATCTATATTGTCACAAACAACATTAGTACCTTACATCTTATTCATTAAAAAGTCTAGAAATTTTCTCCGATCTTTCTTCATCGTTATTTTTAATCAGTTTCAGATACCATTATTAAAGTCCATGATAAATTATAATTTACAAACTCAATAGACGGTCTGAGATCTATTTATAACAATTGACTGTTCAAAATAGTACAACAGCCAGGGTTAGTTAAAATCCAAAAGCTAAATATTATTAATATGAATGAGAAAGTTCTCTGCCTTAACTCGGTAAATTTATGTATACATAACAGGGTTGTTAAGAAAACAATAAGAATATTTTTAGAATATTTATAGTAGATATTTTTATCACAGATTACATAAAATAAATAATTCTTTTTGAAGTTTTAGTGTTTATTTTATAATATCAAGATGATAATGAAACATACAGAAAGAACCGATTATAAATCACTCAATTATATACAAATTATAATGTTTTTTTTTTACTTTATTTACTTGTATATATTTTTCCATTTTTCAATACATCCCTTATACTTTATAAGAACTTTATTTTTTTAATGATAACATATATTTAATTTACATTTAAAAAGAAATTTAATCTAACCAAACAATTATTTATTACATGCTTTTCATTTTTCAACGTAAGCGGAGTGCGCATACACCACTTTAACTTGTATCCTTTTACTATACACAGTTACTTAATGTTTTAAATGCTTTTAACTAAATAAGTAGTTATCTTAAAGTTGTTATAGATGAATCAATTTTTATAATAAGAGGGCTACAAAATGACTAATTTAAAGTTTCACAAAAATTGACGAACGTTTGTTTTTTCCTTATTAGAGACATATAATAAAAAATTATTCTTTTAACAATCTAAAAATACAAAAATTCTAAAAAAATATATATATACAGGGTGATTTTTTTATCATAACCCACTTAATTACTTACAGAATAATAATAATTAAAAATTTTTTTTTTTTATTATCTTTAGTTACACATTATTCTTGAATTATTAACTATGTAATACATTTTAAGTTCATCCCTTATGCCTTGGAGGGGGGTCAACTTTGTTTTTTTAAATGGTAACACATATTTTTAATTTAATAAAATGTTTGAGTTTTAAATCAATAATAAATGGCATTTGAATTTTTAATAAAACTTAATTTGTTTAGTAGATATTAACATTTAAAGTTTCAAATTTTTGAGTTAATATATAGGTATAATACAAAAGGGATTACAATTACAGGTAGCTAATTGGTTTTTTATGATATTGCTATCATAGTCACGGATTGTTTATTATCAATTATGACTATCAATAGATATACATTTTGTATTGTCAGTTAGTGTATTTATAAACTCACAACAATGTACCTTACTATCATTGATAATAACAATGCTGTGTACCTGCTAATATCGATGTCATAAAAAATTTATTAAATTAAAAATATGTGTTACCATTTAAAAAATTTACTGCACCTGTGCATTCCTTGACGTATCCCAGGCCTTCGACAGAGTATGGCACGAAGGTCTGCTATACAAATTAAAGCAATTCCTACACCCAACATATTACATAATACTGAAATCATATCTCACAGACCGCTACTTTCAGATTCATTATGGCTCTTCGGACTCTAATATAGCAGGAATTGCGGCAGGCGTTCCGCAAGGCGGAATACTCTCCCCAATTCTTTACAATATTTATACATCCGACCAACCGACCACACCCAACACTTTAGTAGCAGACTATGCGGATGATAAAGTCATAATATCATCCAGTTCAGATCCTATTATAGCTTCCAAAAACCTACAAAATCATCTCTCACTTATGGAAGATTGGTACAAAAAGTGGCGATTTAAAATAAACCAAGCCAAATCAGTACATACTACATTCACACTTAAATTAGCACCATGTCCAGAGATATCAATTTTTGGCACTCAGATTCCCTCATCCCCAAACGTTAAATACCTAGGGCTAACTATTGATCGCCGCATTACTTGGGCTCAACACATCAAAGCCAAAACATCACAATTAAACTCCCGCCTACAAATACTCAAAACCCTAATCGTCAACAACAAACACTTAAACCTAAATATTAAACTACTCCTTTACAAATCTCTCCTAAAGCCAATCTGGACGTACGGCTTACAGCTTTGGGGCAACGCAAAAATTTCTAACCTAAATAAAATTCAACGGTTCCAAAATAAAATACTAAGAAAAATTACCAATTGTCCACCATATGTGTCAAATCACTCTCTGCATAAAGATTTACGTATGAAAACAATTCAAGAAGAGGCAAAAAATTATTATAAACGTTTCCACCTACGCCTTAGCTCTCATCCAAACGAGCTCATAAAAAATCTATCTTCATTAACCATCCCTGGTAACCCTCCTCGCCGCCTTAAGCGTAAATGGTGCAGAGACCTACTCAATCCATAAAAAAAAAAAAAAATAAAAAAATTGCGTATAAGGACAAAACAAAATAATTAAAAGACGAAAGTGTCATCGGTGGGTGGCTTCTTCACTCAATATTTCATTCTTGTTTATCTTAGCTAATACTCTTATTGTGCCGTTTGTGTATAGATTGTGTATATATTAATAAATTCACAATCATTTCACAAAGACGCTAATTATTTATCTTCATAATATAACCATAGAACTAATTTTATATAAAAACTATTATCAAATTAATGGCTATCTCATATCAATTTTATACAATTTTTATATAAATCAAATATAATTTTTTAACATTTATACTAGTATGAAGGATGGAATTTTATAATGAAAATGACAATAATAAAAGAAAATTATATATATTTTGTTATATTACATCAAAAATTTACTAAAATGAATACAAGACTCTTACTATAACCCGCTAAAATGGAAGATATTAAAAAAATTTGAATTTAAGACTTTCAAAAACATTTTTATCAACCTTTTTTCTATTTAAAAGTAGAAATTTAGGCTTTTTTTGACTTATTTAATTCTACTAAAAATGTGTTTTTGAATATTGTGCCCAAATGTGTACTGAAAATTTTGACAGAGGCAAATGCCCAAGTTCCCCCCCAAATGATGCCCCTCATTAAAATTATTATATAAAGCTAAAAATTGTTTTTTTAATCAGTGACTGTACACCTTTATACGACCCTCTTATTACTACTGTGCCATCAATATAATGTGCCCATATATTTTGTAGTTTATGATCTAGATGTAAAAATACTTTTTATTAATAAAGAGTATTTTTCCATCTGTACTATCTTTTTTTATAAAATTCAAGAAAAACTTAAACAAGTTAATTACTCTCAGTCAAAAATCTTATTACTGTAACAACTTCTTCATATTTATATGTCTATTGTTTCATCAATGATAATATTGATTTGTATTATCACCACTATTATACTGATATTTTTATCGATCTATATAATAATGTTTTATATTCCATTATCATTAAAGACAAAAACTCTTGAAAATTATACTTATTTAAAGTATTTTGATCTTCTCTACGTTCTTTTTTATATATATATGCACAGAATAGCAATCTATAGTATACATTTTAAATACTCCCTATTATCTTCAAAAATTTTTCATAATGTGTACTAACTTTATTTATAATATTTTCAGAAACTTCACTTGATTCATAACCAGTTATTTGAGCACAATCTTTCCATGATATTCAGAAGAACCTTAAAATAACAAAATCAAAAACTAAATTTTTTTTCTCAAAAATTGGAGTTTTTCCAGTTCTCTTGCTTTAAATTTTATTTAAATCAAAAGTAAATATCGCCACGGCATTTTCCACGAAATGTTCATAAAAATCGAGTGACCACTGATTTTTGTTATTTTCACTCTCTTCCCTGAACTTTAGGTTCAAAGTTGGAAAAAAATTTAATTTTAGTGTGACTCATCAATTTGTGTTAAATATTCACTGGAAGCCACTTGATGTGGTTTATTTTAAGTTCAAATGATTTCATAACGATAAAGACCGAAAAACTCCACATATAATGTGATAGTTTTTTAATTTGACCATAAAAACTTGTAGTATTTTTTCGTAATGCATTTTTGGAGATAGAAAATTTTAGTTTTTGATTTTCTATTTTTAGGCCCTACTGAATATCACCTTACTACTCGTGACTTACATTAAACCAACACTCTGTATATACATATATATATATATATATATATATATATATATATTGTGTGATGGTGTCACGTTACCATTATTGTGAGAATTATTTTAATAAAATACAGACAGTACATCCGCTTCTTGAGACTGATGAATTAACAAATAATATTTATTGCCAAATTGTTAATAGTTCTAATTATTATAAAAACCCAATAGACCTGACCATCGTCGTCAGTCGACTCCAGTACCTTGTGTCATTCATCAGCCTCAGTACTCGGTTGTCGCTGTCCGGCTTACTGCTTAAAGTAAAGTCTTTGTTTATTCCTTTTTAAACCTATCTACTCTCTTCCACAACATTTCAGAGTATTTGTGTCTTGCACTTCGTCTGCACTTCGTCTGCACCTCGTACTTCATTATCCTCTCCTAATAACCAAAATACTTGTGTCATGCACCTCGTACTTTGTTATACTCCTTATCTGGTACGCCCAGTATTTGTGTCTTGCACTTCGTCTCACCTCATACCTAGGTGTTACCCTGATTCCCTTCCTGTAACAACAGCCTTTCGACACCCACAGCTAACCCGGAGTGTCAGCCGAGCACGGTGACTGCTGTACGACAACACGCACGTGAATACCTAGACAGCAGGCACCACATCCTCATATTCATCTTCACATCACAATTACTTTTACATCTGTTTTCCTTTCTTTTATTGTGTTACGACAATTGCATATCACTAGAAATCTAATGTAGATTTTTATTAAAAATTGATGATCTAATTGGAATAACTTTTTAAAGATCCAATAAATGTTAATAAATTCGTAGTAAAAATAAAAATGTATCAAAATATCTCAAAAATAGCAAATAAATAATATGCACAACTATCTGCTCGTTATTGATTACTTGTCTATAACACATTTATAAAATACATGTATGTCGTTGTTTTTAGTTACTAAAAGTCATAGAGAAAAATTCAAAAAATCTAAAATATAGTTATGACAAATTTAAAGTCATAACATTTATTGATTATGATTATCAGAGAACCTATAATTAAAATTTCATATAATTTTTAGAGTTTTTAATTAAGTCACGATTGAATGTTGATTATTAATAATTTCAGCTGTTAAAAATGTATACATAGTGTTCAAAAAGTAAGGAAAAAAGTTAATTGTTATGATTAGAGCAATAGAAATTCTTTTCCTTATTTACTGAACACTGTATAGAAAAATATACACGCAATATAATATTTAGATTATCCATTATAAGACATTTGCCTTTTTTTTTTAATTTAAATGGTATTTAAAGTTAAATTAATTTTTTCACTTGCTAAAATACTAGTGGTGAGTTTTTAAATCATATATTTTTGAGTAAGCAAATATCAATGAGGTATGTTACTTATGTATGGTGTAATAGATTTTAATATATATTCATAAAATAAACTAGAACTTTGAAAAGCACTTTTGAAATTGCATTTGCAACTTTTTTATTTTCTTTATGCACATATATTCAAGTTAAATTCACTTGGAATAATGACTGATATGTTCACGTACCTCCTTAGTTTTAAATATTTTAAACTTTGGAAGTCGAAGAACTAACTAGTTAATATTGATCTATATAGTTTAATTACATAAAAAAAAATCAAGTTCTTAAAGATATTTACTGAAATAGTAATCACGAAATATTAGAGCATCTTTCTTTTACTGTCTAGTGTAAGGTCACTTTATAGTAAGAAAACTGTTTAATAATAAATTCAATAAGAATATGTTAATCTAAATATCTGCCATACTCTAGGCCAGTGCTAGGAGTGTATAAAATATGCCTCCGCACAAGGGCTTTGAACTTTATGGGGTTCGTAAACTAAGTTGTATACAAAAAAATATAAATATAGGAAAGCCATGAAACAGTTTTGCAGAAGGACCCGTGATATACGGCGTTATACTAACAAAATATATATATATATATATAAAATAATTATATAAAATAAGTTAATATCACCAGTCAATGAACATTACCCATTGAACAAATACTATTAATTTTTAACTAAATCATTTTATAATCTTATTATAACAATTTGTAGTTAGTAGTAATTACAATATCAAAAATATCTAAATTAAATTCTATCTGTATCATTAAAATTTTTGATACAATATCATTAACTGTTCATTCACTGGAAAATTCAAATTTTCAACATTAAATTTGTTTTATTAGTTACTTATAAATATTTGTACATTATAATTATAACAAATTATCAAGAGAACAAATATTTATTAATTTAAGAGTGTGCCATCAAAATACGAGTTAGTAAAGAAATTTAAAAGATGAAAAATTCTTAACTTTACATTGACTGATAAAGACACAATTGGCCAACGGACTCCTATGAAAGAGGTCGGCCTGTATGACTAATAATAACCAATAGAGAAGAAAAAAAAAATACTTAAACAAATATATACCCAAATACAAAATAAAGGGAAAAAAATAAAAGGAGATTACTATTTCTACAATAAATAGTTGTATATATCACAAGACAATATGGTTATCTTGTGTATAAATTAATATATACACTGAGCATCCCAAATACAATTGTGATTATTTTTAACAATTAAACAACAAACAAATGTACATACAGTAATGTGATATGGTCTAACTCGCTCAATCCACAGATTTGGCTGACTTCTCTGGAAACACATTTTACCGTAAATATAAGGACCAATAATCATAGAAGAAACGGGAGTCCAAGTTTCTCAATGCAAAAGCCAGAAAACAGCGATATAGCAAAATAAAACGTGTGCGTTGATTATGTAACAGCAACGAAAACCGTAATATAGTGCAATAAAAAAAACACTAGCATACATCGACCATAGCTAGTCAGACAACAGACTTCTTGACCATGAAAAAAAATATATTTAACTCAGTGTGTTTAACGCAGTGTCAAAGGCTGCGGCATCAACTTTCACGGTCATTGCACTACCACCACAATCTCCTTGTTCAACGGGGACACGCTATCAATATCGGCTGATGCGGAGATAATGCCTGCTGTTTTGAACAGACACCTTATCTTGTTTTTTATTATAGAATTTATGGTTCTTCCTTTTAATGTAGTATTATTCTAATTATTATTAAATCAGTTTAACGTTTTTCGTGTATCCTTCAATTATATTAGAATTCTATTAAAATTAATGAAAAAAGTTCAGAGCCTTATTTTTCTTTAAATATCAATAGAAAATTATTTTTTTTATAAGTTGCTGATTCATTGAAAAAATGTTTTTGATGACTTTTTTTTCTTTTTAAATCCCTCAAAAAGTATCATTTTCAGTAAAAAAAAATGGGCCATCTCATACATTTAGGATAGAAAACTGCAGCCGTTCTCCGGCTACGACACAGAGATAAAATTATTATATATACCTTAGAGTTATTATATTATAGTTTTTTGAATAATGGGTGATAATCGTGTATTGCAAACATGAAGTATTTTATATAGCGTTTCTTTCAACAAGATACAGACGTTAACTCTTTCAATTATAATCCATTTATATGTATTCAGCGCACGCTATCATCAGGATCAACATGTGCACAGCAGCAAAAATAAGTTCGGTGTTTGTCACATTGCCGTAAAGACGTTATCGATAGCAATTACATTTTCGACTTGTCCCTTTAAACAGGACGTGCCTACACATAATTTCTACACATTTTATAATATGTTTACCCATAGAAAGTTTGAACTAAGTTATTCGGTTCAATTAACACGTGACAGTATTTTCAAATATGTATGTATACATTAATATAATATACCTGTATTTTGATCTCTGAGTGAAAAAGCTTATGAATCATAGTATGAAGATTTAGAAAAAGGTAATAGACAAAAGAATTTTTCTATTGAACAATATTCTTGCGGAATATTTTAGATAAAAAACACCAAGGCCCTTATACAATATAACCTCAAATTATAAAATAATAGGTTGCGTAAATTTCCCTTTAAGTTTAACCAATAAAAAGTATCTTTTAATTAAATCTAAAATTTTAATTTTACCCCTAAAAAACAGGCATATAAAAGAGCGATTTCAGGCTCATTCTACACCTTATTTTTTCTAAAAATCTAGTCATGATGAATATCTACACCAGAATGTTCCTCGGTTGTGCTCTTTATGACTTAGAAACTTTTTTACACTTTGTGTATTTATATAACTCTCTCATTAGTATCGTGTTTAAAAAATAATCATATATTTTTTTATTTTTTTATTTTACTTAAGTTTCTAAATATTTAACAATTATCAAAACAATTAATTATTTTTATATTTTTATGAGTTTTTCTGATAAAGAATTTCTTTAAATTCTTTAATGGGAGTATCTATAATGATCTTCGCATAATATCGCGGCACTTTTGCTGGCGTCGAAGACGCGATGTCCGGCGTGATCCTCGGGCGTCAATAGGTTAGCAGCGTAGATGACGACGGTGCGCGAGTGCGGATCAGTTTGTTGACGATGTTATTTTAACAATGGGAAGAAGACTACGGTATAGCGGCGGGACGTCGTCGGCCGTGCGGCACTTGCTGGACTTTGCACCGCGGCGTAAAACGACGCGGGGCTGTGTCAATTACAATAAAAATTTGTTATATATATATATATAATTGATGATAAGCGCCCGTCTACGGGTTGGAAAATATTGATCTCTACGAGTGATGAGCGGGGTGGGGCGAATGCGTTACAACAGTATAGTCTCAAGGTCATACACGACGGGATACGCGACATAATAACACGTGCCGCGTGGAGTTACAAACTTACAAACGACAAACAACAATACAAGTGAAACTAATATAAGCGTGTTAAAAACACAGACAGCGCATCCGCTTCTAGAGACTGGTGAATTGGCGATTAATAATTATTTCGAAATTGGCAATCGTCCGAATTACTATTTAAACCCAAAGGACCTGACATCGTGACCAGTCGATTCTAGTGCTTTGTGTCATTCATCAGTCTCAGTACTCGGTTATCGCAGTCCGGTTTACTGTATTAAGTCAAGTCTTTGTTTTTCCTTTTTCACTTACCTACTGTCGCCTTCTACATCTCAGTACTTGTGTCTTGCAATTCGTCTGCACCTCATACCTAGGTGTTACCCTTATTCCATTCCTATAACAACGGCCTTTCGACACCCACAGCCGACTTGGAGTGTCAGCCCAACACGGTGACTGCTATATGATCATACATACGTGAATATCCATGCAGCAGACTTATCATCTTCGTACCCTCAGTAATGTACGCTTACTCTCTTAGTAGGCTAATTTGTGTTACAACACTATGGTAAAACACTAGTCTGAAACGCGTCATTAGGAATTGATTCTCATACCCTATCATATTCTATATATTTTATCTAAGCACATTAAAAATATAAAGAGTATTAAAAATATTTAAATATCAAGTGTAGAAAGGAGTCTTTGTTAGATGATATTTCAAGTTATACTATTTTTACAATAAAATAAAATAGCTAAATAGATTAAAATCAGTCCTTCTATTTTTTTAAATACTTAATCAACAAACGATTAAGCTAAGTGGACACAATATAAAAAATTATATTTCTAAGCATATCATATAATATTAAGGATAGATTTCAAAAGAGTTATAAGTAGATTCTTTTTGGAAGTAATGAAATTATATTGCGACATTACTTTAAAATAATACCGTAAGCATTATTTAATTGTCATCCTCATCACAATTAAATGTGTTCAAAGTGAATGTTTCATTTGTATTTATCATCGGTATAAAAGTCGTTATTTCAGTTAATAAAGCTTGGCGCCCAATAGTTTTTAAATTCCTATTATATAGCTCAGTTATTTTTATATTGATAGATGAAGTGGTGGGTAAGTGTCTAGATTAGGATTGTAATATGAATGCATAATTCCCTTTGTTAATATGTTTTTTAAAAATTTCTCCTTTTATTCATTAGTTTAGGATCAGGCAGAGGTTCATTACCCTTAGAAATCCTTTCAAATATTTTTAATATCCATGGGCTACGATTATAATAGTCGTACTTGCCTATAGTATTTCCTGTCAATATTGGCCAGTTAAATATAGTATTTATACAACGCAGTTCATAATATTATAAACATTGGTATTTATATTTCTAGTTCAACGTTCTAGTGCAAGATATCGTAATAAATTATTTCATGTTTATTTACATGTACAACTACGACAGCATAATGGTTGTTATTAATTAGTAATAGGACCAATTGTTTAGTTTCTGAATATACGATTGAATTATAATTTAATTGTTATGATATTCCTTCTACCAATTCTACGAATAAAAAAGTATCTAAAGCCTAAATGTAGTGATTACTTTAACATTTTAGAGTGGTTAGTCCAAGGAATTGATTGACAAACACACTGTTGTTTAGGTATGTTCTGTTTTAAAAAGAAATGGTTGTTTAGTGAACGAAATAGTCTAATTATAATTAAACTAATTAAAAATTAATAGTTATTAATTTTATGATTATTTTATATAACTTGAGATTGATTATATTTTAATTAAGTTATACATAATTTAAAATATTAGTGTCTCTTTGATATGATGAGTAACAATGGAATAATAATTATTTTTTTAATAAATTGCATGTTCAGATATCTGTTCTGATAATTATATATAAACTATTAAGAATAATATTGAGTTTCTTAAAAATATTAAGTATATTCCACTATTAATAAAAGTTTATTGTAATATAATCAATAGGTTATTTTCAATAATTTGAATATTTTGTTTAATAATACATTGTGTCATGTCCCTTATAATATTTTGTATTTAAAAAGTAAATTGAGTGACAAAAATTATATTTATTTATTAAAAGTAAAGTATAAATAGAAATAGTAAATATTGATAAAAATTTCATTTTCGTATTACCATAAGTACTTGAAATAAAATGTATAATAATTATTCATTTAATTATTAAATTCGAGTACAAAAAAATGTATTTTTGACACAATTTAAATTACGGTATAAATAAATAATTTAAAAATAAAATATATATTAAATATATTCAGTCAGAAAAAAGTATATATTTCAATATATTAAATATAAATATCTAATTATTTAAACTATAAGCACAAACCAGATTAAACTAATCATTCTCCCTTAAATATGTCCCTGTTTGGGAATTTATCATAAGATATTCTACACAAAGGGGTACTTAATGGACAAGATAAACTTAAAATTCCTTTATTATAAAAATAATCATGCGTCTAAGACACAATTTAGAAGGTGTATTATAACATTTCTAATGATAAAACACTGAGAACACTATTTCATGAAATATACTTTCATTGTACCAAATATTTATTGTCTTTAATTTAGCTTAAAAGATGTAAACATTGCTAAATTTTGTTTTTAAGTAGCCAGGAAATTTGCCGTTGATATTGTCAAACAGGTCAACCAGGGGAAGTTGCATATTTTGTAGATTTCATTACTTAATATTTTTAACAATTATTTTATATTTCTTAAAAATATATGGTAAAAATTTTAGTAATATTGTAGAATGATACAACTAAATTGATAATAAATATTTCACTGCCCTAAGTTTAACTCTCTGAGTTGGCTTATTCTACAGTATTATATCAAAAAACGTTTTTTCTGTAGGCCTTTAAACCTAAAATTTAGGTTTTAAGAAAAAACTATTTTTTTTAAATAAAGATTACCATTTGAATAATTTCTTTACTATTAATTAATTCAAATTGCGTTATTACATATTTTATGTACCCATTGTAATAAATTTTACTATTCTATGCCAAAACAATAAGCAACTCGCACATCGATGGTCAGCGTAATTATTTATTTATGTAAAATGTGTATAAGTGTTTGTTTGTATGCGCGTGTGTGGAGTATACGTGTTTACATTGAACTTGACATGTTTTGTTCATGGACCTATTAATTAATTGAGTAACCATGGCAACAAGCTATTCATCAATCTACTTTGTGGGTCCTTAACGCTTAAACTAACCCGAAATTTTATAACAATCAAAAGGTAGGTACAACTTATGAATGGTTTAATATTTTTTGTTAATGTTGTTCCTGTCATGTTTTTAAACGGTTTTGATGGATGAACGAAATTTACAACGTATGTGGTAATACACACTCTGATGAGAAACGATAAATTTATTAATGTGTCTAATTTAAATTACCCGTGTACTATGTATTACTTTCGATGTGTATTATACTGCAATATACATCTCTGGGTTTAAGTCAAGTGCTCATTTCCTAACCTATCAGAATCTAAAGTCTTCCGCACAATTACCACAGCTCTCTTTATATCCTCTAACATTGATCTACGCTCTCCATAAGTTTGAATTACATTACGACACACTTAACGCGTATCCTAATAATGACCACTTAGATTCTGTCCCCATTATCCCTTGCCAATTCACAACGGGAAACAGTCTAAGAATAAGATTTTAGGTAATGAAATCCTAAGTAGCTAAATATAATCTTTTTGATAGTGCGATACATTTTATATATTTATAAACTCTAAAAGAAGTATATATGAATACCAATACTGAATAATTTTTTATTATTAGATTTTCATGTTATTTGATAAAAAGTATTGTAAATGTTGCATTTAATTATGTTTTACTAAAATTTTCGATATAATATACATTATGAGTAATCAAATGATAGTATGATTTTTTTGACATATTTCAATTATTTGAGTCTGGTTTTATATGCATTTTATAAATTTTACTTAAACATTTTTAAAAGGACACAAGTTTGTGCAAATTAGTTGTTGGAATATACAATAACGTAGAAATATTTTTTATTTTAGGGAGGAATATACCTCACAATGACCCCAAAAACATAACCCCAGTTAGATCACATTATTACGATTTCAAGCCTAAATAATAATAACGTTTTCGAGATAACATAATAAAATTTTTTAATTCATAGAAATCCTGACTGTATAATCATAATTATTAATTATATATATATATATATATATATCAATCATAAGTAGCCCGAGATGTAATGAATTTAGTGAAATAATCATGCTTCAAGATTATAGGTGAGCCAACAAATACAATTATCAAAAAATTCTAAAACTATCTCTTACATACTTTATTATTAAATCTTGAAGTTTTCAATAAGATAAGTTATAGTAAAACAAATTTTGTAAAATGAAAAAGAGTTCAAAATATTTTGAGTATATTTTTATAAAATATTTTATTTAGTACATTATTACGATTATACACAATATATATTATCGGGTATAATTTAAAAGCCGAACTTTTATCACATTGTTTAAACAAAGCATTAAGTGTTAAGTAAAAAATAATTATTCATAAATCATTATTTTTATAGTCTTTCACGTAATAAATAATCATTGTGTTTTATACAAGTAGTAATGCCATATACTAGAGTATTAATGTAAAAAATTATATATAACATATGAAACAAAGATTCACAACATGTCCCATTATTAAGCAATATTTTTTAAATATTAGAGAGTGGTTAATTTGAAGACATTTGCGGTCAAATAATTTTTCAGGAGAGGGGATGAGAAACTTTTTTGATGAAACTCATCGTGGAAACTGTGCCCCCTACTTATCCCAGATATTTTTATTTGTATTAATATTTCAAAATGTTATTATAGATTATTTGATATACATAAATATATCTCTTCTTATTTAGTCAATTTATAGTATTTAATTTATTTTAGAATAGTACTCCGTTTAATTTATCTACATATAAATAACAACTGAGACTTACATCACAAATTTGTGGAATTAATAATTTGTTCATATTCGTTTTGCTCAATAAATTTTCATGAAACTTTGTGTTATATAATAAAAATTAGGGAAAAATGTCAAAAAAGGTATGTTGATCGGGAGATCTATCCCCTTAGTCCCCTATTGTATTTAACCGACACTACTATTTTAAGAGATTTGGTATTAGACTTCAAATACGTGTAAACATTAAAAAGCAAAGATGTCTAAAGTTTACAAACTTAAGTACTNAGAGATTTGGTATTAGACTTCAAATACGTGTAAACATTAAAAAGCAAAGATGTCTAAAGTTTACAAACTTAAAAAAAAAGTTGGTTAGTTTGATATGCAATATTTTTTCTTCTACCTTATATAAATAAATTTAATTGATAAGTTAAAAAAAATTTTAAAATTTTAAAAGTTAAAAATAATATTTGTATTCTTAAGAGTATTATTTAAAACTCGAAACTAAGTACTTTAGGCTTAATAGCTGCCATGAACAAAATAAGACGAAGCAACAGCCATGCAGGGAGTACTTGTGTCAGAATATGTGTAAAGGGAGAATAGAGAGAGGAGATTTTAAGTTGTGTTATGTTTTTTGCTAGAGTAAACATCTGCAAAGACCCAACCCGTTTAAGCGACAGCTGGAACAATACGCGTCTAATAAAATTTAACTGGCTGCATGTTTCAGCTTTAATACTAGTCCTACTAAAACTTTTCGGGTGTAAAGAGAAGTTGTTGCATGCTAATCAACCGAAGTCCTTACGACAGTTGTTCTTTTTATACTTTCAGTTACAGTCCATCCAATACTTCATAATTATTTCTTGGTGTTTGCATAAAAAATACAAAATTACAATTTTCAAATACAAATTACTATTACAAAATAATTTAAAAACAAATTTTTCTGTAAAAAATATATCGTTACAATAGTTATTAAGAATATATAGTGTACTAATGATGTTAAAAACATTTTGAATCTTTTGCGCAAAATGTAGCTTTTACGTATGTTACTAAATAATTTAAATTATTTGGCGGTACTATTTTTAATAAAACACAGTCAAAATAATGAAAGAAGGTTTTTCATGAGTGACAATGGTAAGATCGCGCAACAAAATTGGTTTAACAAAGGTAAAAAAATATGTTACTAAACGCTCAAACATGTAAAAGGAACAAAAAAAGGGTCGAAAAAATAAACCAAATGTTAGATTCAAAAATAAGAACGCTCGAAATACACTGTCTGAATAATGGAGACTGTTTTGCATGAATCTTTACATAAACATTTATACATATTGTATACAGTAGTTTTGTGATTCAATGTCTTTTACCGGTGTAGGATAATAAATTCTGTAATCCGTTCTACCAGATGTTTTAGGTTTTAAACAATAGCGTTCAATGTAGAGTTTTACGACAAGAATTTATAGAGGAGTCTTTTCTAGATTCCTTCCAAATGATTCCGTTTTACTTTTGCTACAGAATTATAAAACGAGTGTTAGCAAAAGCCAAAATCCCTACGGAGCAAAGACGACGGAATTCAATAGAACGATATCAGGAAAAGTTTTGTACAGTCGTCGAATCTCTCTGCCATGGATTCAAATTTCATCCACCTCCAAACAATTATAAAGTTTAAACTTTTGCGAACGTGTAACAATATTACGGAAACGAAGGGTGTGGCAAGAGATTATAATGTCATAACAATATTTGCTGCTGGTGGGAAAAAGTGCCCTTGTACCCTCTCACGAAAAGTTTTATTCTCACTTGAAAAACTTCTCAAGGGCTTCTCTTTTTCCCTCTTGTTGTACTATAACTATTAAATTTTATACGTTGCTTTACATACAGTAAATGTGACTATTTTTATAAATAAAGTCCCATGAAAATTTGTGAAGTTCTTAATTATAAAAATTAAAAACACGATTTGGGTAATCGAAATCTACTCAAACAATATGGATATATCTGCTAATCAAAGAAAAATGACCAATGATCTAAAAATTATTAAACATAATTTGATAAAAATGGCTCGTTAAAACTACAAATAATAATCACAAACTCAAGTGATTTTGCCACAATGAGTTGATTCTATTCAATATCTATGAAAAAACTAATGAAAATATTCCAATGAAATAGCTATAAATGATTGTATGAAACCCAACGCATCAATAGTGTCTGATTTGGAAGAGGGGTGAAATAGTCAAGTACCTCTACTTTAAAAGCTCGTGTAAAATTTAATTTGTATGTGTTACCTCATACATATATACTACAGATTCTATAATACTGTGGGTACTATTGTACTGGTGTTTATATAAAATATATTATAAAAATAATATTTATACTGCTATATGTTTGATACACAGAAGTATTATATAATTGAATTAGTTACCAGTAATCCAATTGACCGTGCTCGACAATAAAATATGCGGCTTATTCGATCTACGCATTTGTATTCCGGATTCTGTTCACAGAAATGTGCTCGGTTTACGGAAACGGTGTTTCCTCTTCTGGATACCTTTAATGCAGTCGGATCACGGTCTTAAATTTTTTCAGGACCCTTTACCGCGGTGAGTGTACTGCTGAATTAGTTGTCTTCTGTAATTAAGAATAAAACGTTACTGGAATAATTTCTAAGAAAAAGTGAATTACATAAGAACTGAAAAGTGGGTACAGCAAACTAAAATTAACAAAATTAAAAAATAATATAGATTATACTTAGAGTACACATAGTAGAGTGTATAGTAAAATGTAACAAACAGGAGCACCGTTTATTAATAACGAAACCTAAGTGTTTTCTTTGAAAGTGTTATATATATTTAGTATTATAAATTATTTTTTATTGATTTATATTCTTTAAGTATCTAATTATTTTGACGAGAATTGAATGTTTAAGTATAACTTTTAAACACTTATTTTGTATTTCATAAATAATAGAATGTTAGTACATTTTCATGCGAATAATGATCATATTTGTGCTAATTATTTTAATATTTTCAATGAATATATGTCATTCCCCTTGAAAGTATAAAAACTTGAAATTTATTAAAAATAAACTTGATATATTGAGGTCAATTGATAAAAAGCTCATTANATAAACTTCATATATTGAGGTCAATTGATAAAAAGCTCATTAATTATTTTTAAATGATTCATTAATAAAAAAAAAATTTTTAATTTGTCATTTTACCTTACGGTTTTGGCTAGATAATTTTTTTAATGAGACAAGTTAAAATACCTTAGAAAATTATAGATAACGCTTAAAATATGTATTTTCCAAAAAGAAGGCTGTTACCTATTACGCCTTTTGTTGTAATTATTAATTACTAGTTAATAATAAAAAATACCTAGTTTAAAAAAATCAAAAAGAAAAAAAGACAAGTTGTATTTACATAAGATTTAAATGAGTTTGGCAATTGAGAAACAAAAGAAGTGAAACTTTATATCAGAAGTTTGAATGAATAGTAATGTAATAAATGTCTAAATAAATTTTATTAGAACACTAAATCATATTAATCATTAAAACATTTTTGCTTCAAGCATAGCTTGATGAACAACATGATACAAGATGGTGTTGTGCTTAATCGTTGACTTTGCGAAAATCCTTGTTGTCAACTTCTGTTGGTATCATTTAGGTGTCATCAACTTTAATTTTTTTTTTCTTTTTTCTTATTCATGCTTCTCTGTGGTATTAAATTTTACAATTTTTTAACTTATATTCTCGCTTATTATTGTATATAGCTTCGTCATCGCTCGTAATTTTCATTTTAAGCTACCATTATACAGTCGATTATCAGCTGTCTTATTTGTTTCAACGCCTATTACTTGTATGAACTTTTTTATTGTTTATTCGCCTTATCGGATTAAGTTATTAAGCGACCCCCTTCTTTATGTTTATACTTTTCATTGTAATACAAACATATTTATTTTTTATTGGACTGGTTAAACTTCTTCAAAATTCTATCTATCAAACTGGAATTTTCCACACATTCGTTCTACCTTGTGTGATGTCCACAAACGCCGTGATTGATACTTACATGTCGTTAGTAAACATATGGGTGCAGTACTCACACAGCTTAAGTTTTGAACAACAATCGTAAAAATGTTAGTTTAATAGCTTGATTTCATTATTACATTAAAATAATAAGATTATAAATAGTAAAAAAAAAAGATTCCGCTATTTATATTTCCTCAGAAGTTATCGGTGTTAAAAATGAATTGTACTGATAAATACTCAGTTTATCGACCGCGTTATAGAGAACTTCTCCAGAAAAATAGCAACAGCATTATCACTTGCTATTGAAACCAATTACAATCACTATGAAGAAGAAAATTTTGTATTTTGTCACTGACATAGATCAATCATTAATTGTTAAATTTTTCTGAAAGAGATTGAATAACTTTTCTATAAGGTTTTACGAATATTATTAAAATAATATATATTCTTATAATCTTAATAAACGTTTGTAGTCTATGTGCTAAATTTTTCGAAAGTTGTCTTAAAATTTTTATACAATATGCATTTATTTGATTCGTAATATTTTTAAATATTATTTTTGTTTATTTTAAAATGTAATTTATACACAAAGTTTCTAAACAAATAGTGACTTAATTTACTTTTGAAAATGTCAATGGTTAAATATTAATAACACACTGACAAAATATTAAAAAACTTTTTTATAACACCTGGAATATTATATTTTCAGATAATTATTATTCTTATATATGTAAATCATAGCGGCAAAATACGATTTTATATGAAACGTCGAAAAGCTGCCAATGTAATCTGGCAGCTGTAATTACAGCTATCACAGTATTTGTAAAGTCTTATAAAACAAGATAAAACAGTAAGATATTCAAGTAGATTACTACATAAATACTTGAATTTCTTTACAATTCAATAATGTAGACATGGATTATGCTCACCGACAGAAATTTTTAATAATTAAATAATTAAAAATATCTGTATAAGGAATTGCAACAACACTTTGATGTAGTTACTTTTCTATTTAATTTTTTCAAAGTTTTACTGCTATATTTTCGATGAAGTTGAATGCCATGAATGAGAAAATAACTTCAGTTATGTGATTTATAGAGAACATAGTGACATCTATAACAAAAAGTGATAAAGGAAACATAAATATGATTTCATTATTATATTCATCGTATTCTTTAAAAAATGTATAGTAATCTACAACTAGTTTTTTATATTGTATATTTTCTTTTTATACGTATTAAAGTTTTATTTTTTCGGTTAACGTGAGAGAATTTTTGGAGCAAATCTATTAATCATATTATTATTAATCAATAATCATTTGGTGTTATCAATTAATTATAGCAGATACGTGATTGATTTTTTTAACTCAAATTTAAGTCTATTTATGATATCATTATTAATATTGTTATGTATATATAAATATTTTTTTATGTACAATCAAGAATAGTTAAAGAGACTACGGTGTGTATTATACACTTTGATAAACCCAATTACTTTTTTTTTACTGTTATTTTAAGAATTGAACATTTTTTCACTTAAATTCAGTAAGCAAACTTAATATGTTTGTTTTAGAGTTAGTTGTTGGATAATTAGTTCAACTCGATGAATACTAACTGTTTGATTGACCAAGGGAATTATAAATATCAATTAAATTGCTTTGTAGGTCCACTGATGGTGGTTGATATGTACGAAATACAAAAGCGAGCACAGCAAGCAAACAAAAGGCGAATTTCCACCTCATGGGAAATCCAAACAAAACAAAATAGAGTTTTAAAAATTCATACGGCCCCCGGGGGTTCCGACGGCACCATTCAATTTCAAAATACATCCTCGTGCCCTGTCTTTTGAAAATAAAAAAGTCCGTCGGCAAAAACGTGACACTTCTGAATACTTAATGCACACTATCCATTGACGGTAATCATATTATTATTCAGACTGACCCACTACGACGATGGAATTTATACACTATAAGTAACATACATAAAAATGTTATGTAGAAACCCCTTGCATACATGATAAATGACAGCTCATAGCATCTCGAGTTTTACTTATTTATTACTCATATCCATCATGAGTTCTGAAGTTATAGCGAACGCGCTGAGAAAATAAAAAGTAAAAAGTAAGTATGTTTATGTAAAAACCTTACTCCGAGATAAATAATGCAAGACGGTTGTGGGAGGACGTTAAAGTTTTCTATGACCATGTTAGCCGTGTTACCATGAAAATACAATTTTATTTGAAAAATTAGCGTATCCTACACACCAAGTTTTCTTTTTTTAACGACTGGGACGTGAAACTACTTTAATCTAAAACTTTCTTTTATGAATATAAGTTAAATTTTATGTTGTGTTAATCAAAATGACATATTGCTCGAACAATATTAAAAATCAAGACATAATGATAAAAAAATCACCCTTTATATATATATATATGTGTGTCTGTATGTACATATACTGATATGTATAAAATATAAGATATACAATATAAAGAGATAATTTTCATTTACACTGAATTTACTTTATATTTCACATTAATTTAAGATTTTATGTTAGAGATAATATTCGTGTGTAGCGATGTTTGATTATGTGTGTGTGTTAGTATACAAGTCGTATTTAAGATTTTGGTGTAGAATGACTACATGAATTTTTGGGTCTCCAATTTTTTTCAGAATCGTTCTTTAAATAATATTAATAACAAAAAAAGGAAAAATTTTTTCTTCGACATAATAGCTTTCATAAAACTTATGAACATAATATTAAATTAAAAATAAAAACATAGAATATCTTATAAATCATAACTAATAATATCAGGATAATATATTTTGATCTACCGTGTATTAGCAGTATTTGTATATTTTAATCTTTATAATTGAGTTTTGCCCCTTCGAATCACCCTTTTAATATAATCTTGTTAGTATTATGCTATTAATTTCTTACCGTGGTTACTAATAAATGTGTCTTCTCAAAAATGCCTCATTTTCATTTGTTCCCACTAAGTAGATGTTCGACATGCATTAACACTTTTTTTTGCTTGTGTTATTAACACGACCAATGATACATCTCCAAGGTGTTAATTTATTTGCTTCGATTATTTTACCAATAAAAAAAAACCNTGTTATTAACACGACCAATGATACATCTCCAAGGTATTAATTTATTTGCTCCGATTATTTTACCAATAAAAAAAAACCCTAAGAGTAGTTTTTTAACTTTTCTAAATTGCAAATAAAATTGAAAATAAATACACAGTATTGTTAATGTTATTATGTAATATAAATAGGTATATATTCAAATTTGAGTCTAAAAAATCACATATCTGTTAACTCCAAGTGATTAATTGATTTTCACACACGTCATAAAAATTCTCACACGTTTATTGATAAAAAAATCCCTTAAAACTTTAATACATATAAAATGAAAATGTACAATATAAATAACTAGTTGTAGATTACTATACGTTATTTAAAAAGATACGATGAATATAATAACAAAATAATATTAAAGCTTCATTTATCACACAGTGTTTATAGCCTGTTTTCTTTGTGGTTCATATTTACAGGTATTTTCTCTTTAATAGCATTCAGTGTGGTCGGAAGTGTAGTAGAAAAACTTTTAACAAAAGAACTAGAAAAAGAAGGGAAATTTTCAAATAAAGGTTTAAAAGAAAGAGAGAGAAAACCGTAATAGAAAAAGCTTTAGCGCACATTATTGCAGTTATTACCTCTTGGGAAATTAGCTGGCTGCCTGTTGACTTTTGAAAGGGACAACAGCAGATGTGGCAATTACTCTGGTACATATCCGGCATTAGTATCCCTAGAGTCAACCCAACTTTTTATCTCATTATCTATGGCCCTATGGTGCTATATACAAATCTCTATTGCAACACACTTTATTATCTACTTTGATGGACTCGGACCACATAAAAAAAAATTATGCTCATTTTTTTACGCATAATCCACAGAGAATAAATATTGTTCAAAATAATATATTATGCAGCATTCTATATTNACACGTTTATTGATAAAAAAATCCCTTAAAACTTTAATACATATAAAATGAAAATGTACAATATAAATAACTAGTTGTAGATTACTATACGTTATTTAAAAAGATACGATGAATATAATAACAAAATAATATTAAAGCTTCATTTATCACACAGTGTTTATAGCCTGTTTTCTTTGTGGTTCATATTTACAGGTATTTTCTCTTTAATAGCATTCAGTGTGGTCGGAAGTGTAGTAGAAAAACTTTTAACAAAAGAACTAGAAAAAGAAGGGAAATTTTCAAATAAAGGTTTAAAAGAAAGAGAGAGAAAACCGTAATAGAAAAAGCTTTAGCGCACATTATTGCAGTTATTACCTCTTGGGAAATTAGCTGGCTGCCTGTTGACTTTTGAAAGGGACAACAGCAGATGTGGCAATTACTCTGGTACATATCCGGCATTAGTATCCCTAGAGTCAACCCAACTTTTTATCTCATTATCTATGGCCCTATGGTGCTATATACAAATCTCTATTGCAACACACTTTATTATCTACTTTGATGGACTCGGACCACATAAAAAAAAATTATGCTCATTTTTTTACGCATAATCCACAGAGAATAAATATTGTTCAAAATAATATATTATGCAGCATTCTATATTACCGAATTTTTATAAATACTTGGTCCCTTAAAAATATTCTGATAATTTGGATAAAATTAATGCATTTTGTGTAGTATGGAGTCAAGTGGGAAACATATAAATTAATAGGGTAATTCTATGTTTATTATTCCCTTTAAAATATATAGTAAATAATACTTTAGACAAGGCATTTTCATCATAAAATATGTAGTTATCTTTATAAGTATAAATAAAAAATCAACATTTATACATATATGTTTGTTTACATTTACGCCACTTGACATTAAAGTATAAAGTAAAAAAATATATTTTTAAATTAAAAATTAGTTCCTTATAGTTCCTCATTTTTTTGACCATTAAAAAAAAATTAAAGGGTAGCGTAAAAAAAAAAAAACATTCGATTTTTGAGGGCCACCCTAGTGCAACACATATGTATGAAGCTCAATTTATGAGAATACTGAAAATTATTGCAGAATAAATATAAAAAATTAATATATATACATATATTAAATTTTATAGTTACTTTTCACTAGTGCTTAAAAATAATTCATTTTTAAAAAAAAAACGAATTGCCACTAAATCTATTCAAACAAGTTTTATTCTATCAAAGTCAACTCAGTGATTTCAATGAAAGCTTTTGTGTAAAATCAATACATCATAAAATATTTTTTAATGTCATTTACATTGATTTCATTAAATTACAAATGACATGAAATATGTATGTTTACAATTCAACCGGTAAAAAGGGTGGATGAGGTGACTCATAAATAAACTTTGTCGGTTGTGGTCTTGTTCTAAATCACAGAAGAATACTCTTGTTTTCCAACCAAAACCATTGGCCCCTTCGCAACACTTATCCAAAGATTTCTAGTAAAATACATATAAAAGTGCGTTATAAAGCTGATTGAAAACAAAAGTTCAGCGGTTCGGAAATAAAATAAACAAAAAGTAAATCTCCGGGTCAATTTAAGATTAAAAACATTTATCTTTTCAGGAGAGCTTGGAAATTCATGATACATAAACAAATTGTTATCGCCCTTTAACCAAAATAATTTTACTACAACATTGAAGTTTCCCTTGCATAACATTAGGTTTTCTATTTTGTATAGTGCAAATGTAATCACAATTAGGGACTACATAGTTTTGGAAAATTTTTATTTGCCAAAAGCGACAGCAATGAACGTTTGATAACGAAACGTCAAACGTATAGCAATAAAAATTTAATTAATGTAAAAACTACAATAGTTTACAGCATATAGACCAATATTTACGATTTGACCTGTAACTCAAACAACAAAAGACTTAAAAAGCTCAATAGCCTATTTAACGGGTAGTCAACAAAGTTTGTCTCGGATAAAGTTGTATAATAGTATAAAATTCACGCTCGGGGACAAGATTTTCTGATCAGAGGCGCTGATTAATTTATAACTTATACATACACACGCTCTGTATTTAGTAAGTCGACAATAGCTGTTTCTATAGAATCGAACTTTAACCTAAAGCCTTTAGTACGTTAAGCGTCTCGCACACTGTACGAACTTTAGATAATGACAATTGGAGCTCGTTAAAGATTTATTTTAGCAGAAACGCCCATGTACAGCAAACTGAACTTTTGGTGTCGTGACTTAACGTTACTCTTTGACTGTTCGCGAAACTCAGAAAGCACAGTAACCTGTAACGATACACACGTACAGAGAAACGTAGTCAATACCACGAAATCTTCAAATAACGAGATTGTACATACGCAGAAACGATTAAATTAAAATGTAGAGTATCTTTAACGAGCCAAGTCAAATGACACTTCTGTCGCCCAGTTAATTTATAACAACCGAGTTAAAATATATAGATAACTAATCAATTAAATTCAAGTCTAGAATTCCGAAATCCGTTCAATTTTCTACGCCGACTGAGTTTTCAATTGCTGAACTTAAAACCATTTCAATATAACCTTTTATAGTCATTCATTCAAAACTTGACACCTTTGGCACTGTTGGAACAAAAAAAAGTCTTATTATTAATTTTACTTAATTAAATTTCACGATAAAGTAAATCCTAAAATATATATAAACTTTTAATGGATATAATTGATCAATTTAATTAACTATAAATTAAATGAACGCATTGCAATAACAATTTTTTTATTGTTTTAAATTGAACTTTCAATTTTATATATCAATTAATCTTGATGTAGTTCACCGTTCAATAAACATTCAACACAGAATAAAAAAATATTCGGTTTATTTTAATTTATTAATTAATCAGCAATTATTAAGTCTTCAAACCACAGTTAATTTTGAATTGTTTTTCCAAAATAAATTAATAAGAAAGATGTCATACTTTTGTAAAAGTTAATTCCATTTAAACAGGTAGATGACACCAAAAAAATCTGCGTTTGAAATTAATAGTCGACAAAGACACGGAAAAAAAAGTTAACTGCAAAAATAGAAATCGTTAAAGGAAAGAGGGATGTGTACACAGATTATGGTCGTTTTTGTGTGCGGTAAACCGTGATAAAAAAAGTTTTCTTGTTTTTTATACATATATTATTTATTTGTGTACCCGTTTGTAGCGTTTGTAGTAGTGAAAGTATAAATTCGATTAAAAGTGGCTTTTTCTCTCGCTTCTACACGACTAACTCTGAACCTTTTTTTCATTTTTACCACACCGTTTCCTATTAATGGCTTAAGGAAAATAAGGCAACAGTGGACGGTTGACTCGAAAGAAACACATTTATTTTTTTAAGTTATTTCAATAGGCAGTATTGGTAAAAAGAACAACGTTGTTTGGATTCTTTTAGAAAGTTTAATCATAGCTATTATTGTTGTGAAAAAAAAACTTTTCAATAATAACACCAATTTAAATCTAGTCACGTAAGTTTATTTATTGGAATATGTAAATTTTCAAAAACTTTTTTCTACATTATAAAAAGAGATTTCTTTTTTTTTTGATAATCATAGACAATGAATATTATTTTAAACTTATTTTTTTTTATTCAATATTCGATATAAAAATTACTGAATTAATGATTTAATAAACTAGTTTTAATAAAGAATTTGAACAGTATTAATGTAATAAAAAAAATTGTTGTTCATATATGAAATTATTAAAAAAATATATTTCATTTTAAAATTTCAGACATTTTAGAATAATATCTGTATAAATACATATTTTGAATAATGTACTTAAGCTAATTTATTTAAACAGGTGATATTCGCTGTTATAAAGCCGTTGGTACTTTATTTTTGTCTACGTAAAAATACATGTTTAACTAGTTCATATAATAAAAAATAGTCCAACTAAGAAAATAGCTTGTCAATAACAGTTTTTAGGTTAGATTTTCAGAAGTTATTAGTATTTTTAGATATATACTGGAGGAGAGATATGAATTATGTTATTTTTATCATTACGCATCACACTGCAACGCTACTACTCCTAGCAAAGTAAAAAAATAATCATAATACCCAACACTATTTTAAAAGTTGATATCAGCCGGTCATTTTCTAAATGAGATCACTTTTTATTCTATGAAATAAATATGTAATGCATATTATGCACGTCGCAATTTAAAATAAATAAATTTAATACTCTTATAAGAGATACGGAATAAATCTAAAAGATATTTTAACCGTTCAAAAATTGATAAATAAGTACTACTTTAGTAAGCCAAGAAAAAAGTTATTTGAGTTATTATAATTTGTTAAGAAATCTAGTGGTCAACGGTAAATAAATCACTTTATTTATGGTTGTTCCCCACCTGTAAATCCACAGGGGCCCAGAGGATCTAAGCACATCCCAGACACATATTTTTTGTTTTTACATGCCCATAAGGATTATAGCGACCGCCTCATAGCAGTTTTACCATCGATACACCATGATGACTTGTTAGTCCTTTGCAAGAGAAAGGGATGGCGACTTCTAGTACTGAACTGATCTCTCACTGGGCAAATAAAGCCGCCCGCGACCGAGTTTCGAACCCGAGGCAGTAAAGTTAAGTACTAACGCGTCACCAACTCGATCGCATGAAGGATAAGACTTTGATACGTATAACAAGTATATTTTATTCTTTAAAACCCTCAAGAAAATTGTTGAAAATCCGCCATCGAATGCTAGTAATATACAAATCAGTAAATTGCAAGTAAGAACTATATGGTGTAGTATCTTAATTTTATAAATAGAAAATATAATTATCACTTTTAGGTTTTTGGAAAAAGGCAAAATTGCTGAATTTCCTTTGTAGATAAAAATTGTATTTTATTTTTGAAAAAATATTTATCATGTAAATAATTGTTAATCATATTCAAATATTTTATATACAGAAGTTTTATTTACTCAGCACTATTAATTTTTCCTTTTACCAAACTTGGAATCAAAATTTTGTCAAAAACATGTTCAAATATAAAATATAGTTTTACTTTAACCATTCCTTCACATTAATGTTTTTAGTATTTAATTTTACTTTTCAATAACATAAACCCAAAACCTTAACTAAATAATTATTTATTGTTTCGATTTGAAATTAAAAGGTAGTTTTTTTAACTTTGAATAATGTTTACTAAAAATATCAATTATCTTTTTTTGTTTATAATTGGTTTCATAAAAACACTGTCTTTAACTAGTAGCCCGTTATGTATGTCATTCTGTATACCTACACAACAACTTCATTCAATGATATTAAATGATNACCTACACAACAACTTCATTCAATGATATTAAATGATATTCTTGGTTCAGAAGGATGGCGTATGATTAAATTAAAATTCAAAGATGTCTCAGGAAGTATAAATATTAACGATTTGATTAAACTAGATAATGATAATAAAAGTGTTTACGAAAACACTTATCAAACAAAAATGTACTTAAGTGAAATAATTCTGAGTTCAATTTACGCAACCTTAATGGATTCTATTGTAACTTTGATTTTTGACATGGCAGATTTCTGCATAATCTTGAAAAATTGCGTAAATAAAATAAATTGTACAATAAATTTTTTTAGGAGCATCACTGTCTTTCAGCCGCTGACCAGTCGTATGATTCAAGCACTTAAATTTTACAAGAAAGAA
>NW_026099579.1:73039-112529 GCF_025091365.1 Daktulosphaira vitifoliae
GTGCGTAGCTGAAACACTATTAGTTTTACTCTGTCGTATTTTTTTTCTTTAATTTTTAGGGAAACTAACCTCCTCAAATTTGCTTTAATTGCTATTGTTGTTGGATACCGAAAACAAGATTAATACAATTTAGTACTGAGAAATATTTTATAGTAATAGCATTTTCTATTTTATAAAGTTATATTAGAACTATGTGTGTGAAAATAGTTTTATTTCAAATTTCGATGGCTATAATTAAATAAAAATGAATTAATCGGCCAATTTTTTGTTTTTGCAACCAACACTGCTCATAGAAATTAAGTAAACTGATAACTCTTGACGTTTATATCAGTAAGTATCACCTGTGAGTAATCATAATAAGAATGCAAGCGAAAAATGAATATAGGTAGTAAATAAATAAAAGGCTTTACTAGAAATGCCAAATTATTAAAAAAAGTAGATAAGTGTATTAATGATATAAATTTAATGCATTTCGCTATCAAAACTCTATTTTGAAATGGTGGCTGTTCAATAGTTTGGTGAAGTTAAGTAAAACCTTCACCTAATTTTACGGTAACATAGTTTTACATTTTTTTTTTTTTGTATTTTTTTTTCAATTAATTGTTTGTACTTTAAGTACTCTCCACACATAATTATGTATGAAGCATAAATAGCCATTTTATCATTATCACTAACCATTTTAATTAACTTAAGTTTAATTAGATAAATAAAAACTAAAAATTATAGATAAAAGTTAAAGAACTATTTTAACTAAAAAAAAAATAATTTAAAAGTATAAAAACTAGCAATACTAAAAAATGTATTTTAAATCACTCACTGAAACGTCCAAACATTGCAGCGCAAAAAAAGCAAATGATACACGACTTAATATTTTTCAGGTCCCACCCCCAATACAATTATTTGACATTTGATCCAGTCGTAGGAATAGTATACTTGGCTTTTATTTATTACTTGTACAAGTGTACAAGTACTGGTATACTTGTCAAGTATACCAGTCATGGGAACGCTCCACTTGTTAATAATTAGATGATTTGGCAAGTATACAATTATTGGTGTACTTGGCAAGTACACCAGTCGTGGGAATCCGGCTTTATATTAGTAAATAAATTGCGTTTTATTTTAATTCTTGTAGTTAGTAAAGACTTGTGTTTATCAAGCAAAATTTAACACTCTTATTTAATAGTATCAATTTTTTAATTTTGAAATAAAATAACTTCACTTAGTGTCAAACATGTCTGCAGACAATAGACCTTGCTTTTATTATTTACTCAAGTCTGAATATAATGAGTTTTTATTAGACGGANACTCAAGTCTGAATATAATGAGTTTTTATTAGACGAAAAATGTTTGGATTCGAATTTAAGAAACAAGATAAACACCGTTGGCTAATGGGAAAAGTATAGAACGTTAAATAGCATTGTTTTTCTTTCTTAGTTCTTTCAGACTTTGTGGTCTTCCATTATTTTCAAAACTAATTCGATTAAAAACATCAAATGTTAGAGTGAAATATATTTATATATATATATATATAGCAGTATTCTATCTATTACGCCAATATTAACCGCACAACAGTTGAAAACGATCCGTTATATCTTCTTATAGTGGTTTCGCTGTACCACTCTCCTACATTGANTTATAGTGGTTTCGTTGTACCACTCTCCTACATTTATAGCATGACAAGCGCTGTCTTTTTTGTATTTTTGAAAAGAATTTGAACGATATCATAATATCCGTTTATCTATAATGAATTTAACTACCATATAAACAAAAAACCATCATAAGTTTAAAAAATTTGAACATGCGAATTGTTTGTCAATGCTTTATCTTTGGGAACTGATTCACATCACAGTCACAGACCTCAATAATTTAATTAACCGTGTTATAAGTAAACTAATATTAAATTTTCAAACCACATAAGTGTTTGAGCGATAGATTTGCTGTCAGATAAAATTATGTTTACTTTTAATGAATTTTACCAAACGAATTTACTTAAATTCTTTGATAAAAATTTATTTTATAACTACTTAAATTTAAGGTATTGTAATACACGTCAAATAATCGCTTCTTAAAGTAAAAAAAAATTATTATTTAATCGTTGCAAATAGTGTTTTGAAATTAGTTGAGGTCGTTGCCAAAGCGAGCAAGACATTTTTCACGCCATTAATTTAATGTTGGCGCTTTCGTGTCTTATCATCAGTGATAGGATGGGATGTTAAATAATTTTCAAAGCACTGCGTGTATTTGTGTTTATTATATGCAAAATAGAAAGCCGGCTGGAATCAAAGGTTCTCCAATATCACTGCGTTAATTAATCACGGCTGAACGCGCCCACATGACCAAGTGCATCCAAAATTATGTTATATTATTATAGGAAATGGCACGTTCATGAATATTCTAAAACGTTATTAATCGCGTAACCCGAACATCGCCAGTGCCTGTGACACCTTATACGGCGAAACAAAACGGCTTTGTAATACAAGATTGTGTCCCAAACAAAGTCGCCCATTTAATTAAATGGTAATTTAACCCTCTTGTTAGTCTCAGCACTCGAGCAGTTGCTTTGCAATATGCTAACCCGTTTTAAATTGCTTGATCGTGTTGATTTATAAACAGTGTAATATTATTTTTAAAAAGTCGGAAATCGATTTCAACGAACGTAGTCAGAAGTACTTTTTTGAGTCTGTTGTTTCATACACTGCGACTCTGTTTTTATCGCGCAATCGATACAGTTAATTTGATACGTAAACAGTCGTTAAAACAACGAAACCAAACATTAATTTTAGTACACGAGTAATTTTTAGACCGCTACATTTTTATTTAAATTTATATCCAATGATATCAAAAGCAATTTTCGATCATTACTCATTTGTGGTTACTTTTCGTTGATACTCTCGTGTGGAAAAAGTAACACTTAATTTGGCGATACGCGACGTCTTCAGCTAAAGTCTTTATCTTGTTAAGAACTGCACGCGATACGTGTGTCGAGTATTTCTACGAAATTTCCGGATGGTTAGCCAAAGCAAATGCGAACCTTTCATCTCGTCTTCGACCAAGATTCGTCGACAATGCAGTCGGTTGATCGATTTAAGCTTTATCTATACGCCACTGCTGCCGCACCACACCGCAACACTATCTTTTCAGCACACTGCCAGTCGTGGAAAGGGGTAGAAGGACGTTTAATGTCAGCCGTTATTACCTAAAAGCAGGCAGCCGGCGGGGTGCGTTTGGGACATTTGTCAAATGAACCGAACCGAGGACAGATAAAACGAAATGAACCTATAGTAGTTTATTAACGGGGCCGCGCATCGTTACAAAACACTAGTGGCAGTACTATCACGGCCGCTCGTCATTTGTTAACTTCAATCTAATCAAAACGAAACGCTGCGTCCATTGTAACCGTCACGACATTATCGTATTTGTCATGTCCTGTCCATTATGTCTAAGTGCAACATTATACTGTTATTACTACCCGTCCGCACTTTGTCCGCACCAACGTTGACCCAACGCGATCGGTATGGGACACGGTTTTCCGATCAGCTAATAATTAGTTTGAGTTTCCAATGTGCTGTCAGCTTAATAACAACCTTTCCGAGCAAAACAAATTGCCCAGAAATGTATTTTGGGTCAAATGAAAAATTACCATGTATTAGATTCATCATAAATTAAAATAACATAGAAACTAAATAGCTTTTTGGTGTTGTTACACTTTTTTTTGCACAAACTATTTTTAATTGCATTGACATGTTTTTTTTTTTTTTTGATTTCACCCCGAAATTGGCTATACTTTACATTTCACTTAACTAATTGCTTTATAATTCGAATTAACTTTTTTTTATTAACCTCAGCGGATAATTGAGTACACGTGTTGATTACTATACGTATTGATTTTATGCGTGTCGATATTTTTACAAAAAATTTATTTTGTGAGATTTTGAAGAGAGCAAAGATTGAGCAAAAATCCACCTATTCAAAAATTTTCCGTCGTTTCTATTTTTTTTAATGAGAAGAATTGGGTTTTGTGAATGTTAAACTTCTATGGAACTATTATTCTGTAAAAGGTAATTGTTAGTTTAATATAATTTTTTTATTGGACTAAATACCGATTTCACTGAAACAGCAATTACTCGAGGCTTTAAAGAAAATTCGAGCGAGTAATAACAATTACTGAAGTTCTGTGTATTTTTATACTAACAAAAAAGCTGTCGCAGATGTGTCTGTGCACTTTTATTATCTCGTCGCCACTTTAATTCTGATTTAATCTTGACGTGACTGTCCATTTGACTTTTACTGAAAAGTTTTGCTACGGAAAATAACATCCATCTTATTGTCGGATGACACAAACGTGTCAGGCAACATTACCCACGTAATCAACCTAATGGGTTTTGTTCCTTTTCTATGGCTGTAAACTTGGCTGTCTACCAGATATCCCATGTGACCACCCCTTTATTGTTGGTATAGGTATACGTGACTGACCACAATATTATGACATCCAAAGTGAAGTTTAAAAGTAATTACGTCAATATTGTTATTACAGTTTGTTAGTATTAACCACTTGTCGTTTTGTTCGCTTTTGTCTCACAAAATAATTTTAATAGTTTTTTTAATTTGTAATACTCCATAGATAATTGATAATTTTTTAAGATTAAATTTAAGGCGACTAGGTATCGACTGTTTTTTCGTCAAAAACAACCCGTTTTTGTTTCTTCAGTACGCCGAAACTATTGATGCGATAAGAATTATAAAAACAGATCTGAATTCGGCAGCATGTCACTTTATTATTTTTTTGAAATTAAAATTGTTTTGACTGAATTTTCAAAATAAATGTTCGCATTGAAGAAATTACAATTTTAATAAATGTGACTCGACTAATACTTACGTAAAATGATGCTTAATTCAAATTTATTTTGAAAAATCTTATCACATCAGTAATTTTGCAGTGCTGACAGAACAAAAACGTCAGTTTTGTAAATCCAAACTAACGGTTTTCAAACAGTAGCAGTCTGACTTACTTGTGTATGTGTCTTATCCGTATCTGCAATTTTAGTGCCCATAGAGAGTTGCGTAGGACAAAATAATTACAAATAAATACACATATGTATGATATTTGATTATTTGCGTTTATTTAACGGCCGACTTAGGTAACATTGCATAGTACGAGAAAAACTTTATTATTTTTATCTATTATTTAAATGGCGTTAAAAAAAAAATGGGAAATAGTAAAATAATAAAGCTGTTGAACAAAAATAATAGAGGAAATGCGTCAACATTAAATAAGTGTTATCAAAAAAATATATATCTGGTGAGGTATGCATGTATGTAAAAATAATTATCTACACTTCTTAGCTTCAATGCAAAACTTAGAAGCAATTGGTTTTATTATGATGTGTTTTGTGTGTGTGTGTATGTCCACATCTACCTGCTAAACTGGTATTGTTCAACGATACGTCAAAAGATCAAAAAATACATATTGTTGAAGTATTCAATACTAAAATATTACTAACTTCTTTACACATCTGATACGGTAATGTACTATAGACGCGTATACGTTATCAGTCTAAAACTAACGCTAGATAACTTTGTAATGAGTTATTAAATTTAACTATTTTGTAAATTGCTTGATCACCAAATATGTAGATCTTTTATATTAATTATATAAGTAAATTTTAAACTACAACCAATAAAATAAAAGTAAATCAATTTTTAAAAACAGTTGGTCATACATGAAGGATGATGGGTTATAACTTACATTTAGTATAATATGAGGTGCTTAATAAAAATTTGTTCTTTTCCATAATAAAACACAAATTTACTACTAATATTATTATCCTTTTTAGATGTAAGAAAACAAATTTAATTGGAATTAATTTCAATAAGATTATCTATAAAAAAAAATAAAAAATTTTTCACAGAATATTTTTGTTATTATCATTATTTTGTTCAGTATAAAAAACAGACCCAATTTTTATGAAAAAAAATTGATATTTTATACGTTGATTCATACTGAGCTAAAACAGATGTATTTCACACATTACAATGAGAATTTTTATTCTAACCTTTCTCCCTAAATATCAATATTTGTTTAAATACAACTTATATATTTTGGTATAAAGTATAAATTTTGTACATCATATTCTATTTGTACAATACATTATACTTACAAAATGTATACATGATTACATTAACAAAAATTTAAAAAAAAGTCTTTCAAGTATTTATAAACTGATTTTAGGTAAATCAGATTAAATGGGCCAATTAAAAGTTCATTGGATGTTATTTAAATAACAGTAATTAAAACAAATATAAAGATATTTCTATGAGTTATCGGCTAATTGGTTCAAAATCATACAAATATCGGTAAAATTGGTCGATTTTGAAATGATTTAATCACTATCAGATATCAATCAATAGCAACCTAAAATTGCCTCAACTCCACTTTTCTCCTTTTTTCAATTTTTATGTAGCGATAATCTAAAATAAAAAAAAGTCGTGAGCAAAAAAAATGTAATCTAAATATTATAATTTCTTTTATTTTAACTATAGACAGCAGACAGAAAAATGAAACACGTGACACTGTTTCGAATTTACATTATTCGACGGTTTGGTAGAATCTCAACTAGGGGTGAAACTAACTTTTTTGAATTTGTGTGTTTTTGTTGATCAAGTACTTATTGCTAGAAGTCACTAAACGTGTCAACATAAAATCCACAAACTGTATATTGATTTTATTTAACAAATCACTAAGAAAACAGAATTTTTTACGAAAGGAAACAATAGAAGAATGTATAACTTTCTGTTCGTTCTAGTTGTAACTAAAAAGAGCTTAACAAGCCAACTAGACATAGTTTAGCAAACATATTAATCCCTAGCCTTATGTGCCATTCGGGAATTCCTCGCCACAGTAAAAGTCTATAATATTTTGCCAATTGAGAATTCTTGTGTTTATGGTTTAGTATGGAAACGGACTGTAAAACAGAATGTACACATCCAATGATCTATATCTAAAGATTATTATTTATTAATTACATGCTCAACTACATCTATAATTCATAAAAAATATTGTTGTTAAAAAAATTCAAAATTATTTCTGTTCAAAATGTATAATTCTCATAAAGGGATGAAATTTCAAAAGCCATTAACAAAGAATTACTACCAAAAAACTAGGATGTTACAACGATAAAATGGATTTTTTCAAGTAAATTCATAATGTATTAGAAAAAGACTAGAAATTATTAAAACACCGTTATTGTTTTACGTGTCAACTTTGCTGGAGTGTGCCTTTCGTTAAATGGACCGAGTAAAAGAGGCCGTTTCGAAGTGTCAAAAGCTCATGGAATGTTTAATGTGAATACCACGAACGAGTATATGCGCTTAATGGATCGATGTGACAATATATCACAAATGCTATACATTCTACGTGACGTTATAATAAAAATAATACTGTATAATAATATCCTGGTGTCGTTCGGGCAAAAAGGAAAAAAATGATTGATTCGAGGATACAGACGCCATCGGTATATAATACTCCATTACGACGGACACCCGTCACATTTTTCATAAACGAGGCTTTTTTTACACACTCAGATATGAAGAGCGCACAATAAAATCGGGTAAACGAAAAATTACTAACAGTACATCAATAAAGAATAACGTCTCATTCAGTTGTCTAAGTGGAGTATTCAGAATGATTTTTATTTTCCTCAACGTATCCACCTCATAACGATTCACCGATGCCGAAGGCATTCAAAATCTGAGAATAAAACTGTGCACTTTTTATGTGTTATTAGATTTGCGCATGTACATTGGAATTTCATTATTGCATTTTTTGAATACGCCGACCGAATAAACGGGTTTTCCTTATAACATTTTTCAAGCAAATTCCCCGACGTATTTCTTTTTCTCAGCCATAATTTCAAGTCGCTTTTAAATAAAACTTATATTTACCAATTTTTTCTGTTATTCAAATGAACAAATAATGAAAAAATTCTCAAAATATTTTAGTCTAAGTTGTATGGCTTAACTATTAAGTGAAACATAACTTTTTTGGTGGTAATTTATGTATGAATGTAACAGAATTATATTATTTTTTAAATATATATCATGTGTTTTCATTATCTAAAGAATAAATGTTTATTAAATGATATAAGACGATTTTCAATCAACACACTCTTGATCTGGATTCGTAGTTCATATATTAAATTACAGAGTCCAATAATCTAAAAATGTATACAAAAATATAAAATTTACATTTTTATTTTATTTTATTTTGTGAATATTTAAAACTGCACATTTAAATATTTTCATAATAATATTTTACATTATACAATCATTAACAAAAGCGTTTTTTCGTCAATTATGTTAAGTTAATTACAATTCAATCGGCAATAAATTTTTATTTCAATTTTAAAACATTTTTTTAACTTTTGAAAGCAAAAATGTTTTTTCTATAATTATCAAAAAGCTCATCCAGCCACAGAAAGAAATATGTACCCAGGAGATTTAATTATAATTAACTACATTTAGCTTTTTAACCTTTCTTGTCTGTTGGAAGATTTATAATAAACAAAATTAATGGTTTAATATGTTCACCCTGCACGTGTATGCATTAAAGAAAATGTCCCTGGATAAAACCACTAGCTCACAATGAATTCGGTTAATTAACTAATTGTGTTTTGTTATATTTAAAAAAATGTAAATGATTTTAATAAAAATGCACACACCCGAAATGACCTTTTGATGATGAAAAAAGAGCTACTCATTTTTATTCATGAAGTTAATAATAATATGAATAAACTATGCAGTATTTCATATTTATGCTATACATATTTTTTATTCATTTAAAAGCTTTGTTGAGGTTAATTAAAAAAAAAAAAACTGTTAACAGCGAGGGCATCACATTTTTTTTAATAGTTAAACTCATAATAACTTTATAATGTTATTAGCTTAAAGATTTCTAAAATGTTCGAACATCAAGCGATACATATAATTTAGTTATTACGAAAGTATGATTAATTATTGTTAATTTGTTGAAAATGTAAATGATAAAACAACAATCAACGATCATTTTTCAAAATTTAATCGAAAATTATATTATCAATCATTATTAAGCTACCCTGTCTCTTGTATATTTTTCTCATAAATATACTACATTAGTACCAGTTGATAAAAATATTAAGCAAAAAAGTTGCTCGAAATATAAATTTTAATCGATTAGTGAAAATAAAATAAAAAAACCTGGCAAATTGCTGTATTTGTTGTTTTCATAGTTTTTTGTTGTTATTATAATACATGTGTTGTTTTCCACTGATGTAGCAAGTGAGTATTTATAGCTTTGCTTGTCTTTAGATGTTGTCACAACTGAAAAAGTTTTCTATCAACCAAAATGATTTTGACGTAAGAGGGCGTCATAATATTTATTTATTTATACATTTATATTCATTCATTCAAGGGGATAGGTGTTTGTTTTGTTTGGTCAGTCATCGGTCGTTTGAATAAACCCTAGTCTGCTGAATAAACGAGTAAACAAACGTTTATGACAAAAGCTTGTCTACTCAATAATCAATATTTACAAAACATCCAAGTGCAAATTTCTCAGGAACATTATAATAATTACAGGCTGTCAATCGCACTATATTTTTGGGCTTCACTTATACTCTTTTTCAACTCAAATATGACAACAGACGCGGCGTTTAGCTTGTTTATTTTGTTGAAAACAGAACAAGTTTAAGAAATAATTTATGAAAAATTATCGATCACGACAGATAATTTCGAGTTAAGATATATTAAAAATATAGTAGACTAACAAAAATATGATGAGTTTATCCTTCAGTCAACTTATCTTTTATAAACAGAGATAATTTTATTGCTTTCGGTTAGTTCTTTTAACACTATTAAATATTGACATTTTTTCAAATTAAGTATCATGGAATTTTATTTAAATAGCTTTGATCTTGTTAATCTTATAAACATTTCTTATTAAAAATACTAATAAATTATTCTTATAACTAAAAAAAAATACTCGTTAACAAGATAAAATCTTTAAAATATTTGATTCAAAGTTTCATAGTACAAACGTTAGTATTATAACGAATGAAACTAGAACTTAAAAATTATTTTATATTAAAACATGATTTTCCGACAAAAATAAATATTATCAAACATTTTTAGCCTAATTCGTATATTCAATTACAAATTTAACTTTTATATTGTTGTACAAATTATAATTGTTAAAAATATGCTACTTGATAAACTTTGAACCACTTATTAAACTTTTTGAAACATTAAGTATTATCAGCTATAAAACATAAATAATTCATTTCAAAAGTTTCAAACATTGTACTTTAAAAGCAACGTGGTTAAACAGCAATACAATTATTATTAAAGATTCCAAACTTTGTTATTACATAATTATTATTCATTGTTATTTTACTAATAATCATGATAAATTATCCGCAAAATATCCAATACGTATATGAATAACATTATTTTTGCTTTAATTAGCTTTTTTTTACTCATAATCTGAGAAAATTATTTTTTTAGAATCAAATAAAGCAATAATATTATTAAACACAGTGTTATAATTTGGAATTTATTTTTTTAACAAAACAAATTATATTTACTGTTACTAAAAATTCCATTTCTAGTAATTACTTAATAGCATTGCTACAAACCCCCTAAAATAAAATTTTCTGCCTAGAACTGTCTTAAAAAATTTTTATTTATTAATTCAAAGTTTTAAAATTACAAATGTATTTATTGAAAAAGATAATTATATTTTATTTGAAATCGATTTAATCTTCGATACAATTTTATGTAAAGTTTGTAATACTTAAAAAGTATCAAGTAAACAAATGCAATGAAAAACAAAAATCTTACTATTTTAACTATAAAAATATATACCTGAATTATATGAATGTTAAATAAAAATGTGAAAAACAAAATTATTTACTAGGATAATGTATAATTTTTTTTAGTCAACCTTTTTCAGCGGTAAATCGTTGAATTGTCAATATTTCAAGGCGGGAAAATGCGTTTAAACGCATGCGGTTTACAATTTCTGGGTGGATCTGATTCGGGACGGACCACCAAAATGTGTTGTTGTTCAGTCACGTTGCCGCGATGATCTCAAACACTCTTGTGTTGGTCAAAAAACCAAATCGTGTACGTAATAACATGTCTCACTTTTTAAATTCAACACGTGTTCCTCTACAATTAAATTTTTCTATATGTGGTGTTGGAAAAATGGTCCTCATCAAGCTTATCAATTTTCAGTTAAATTTTTTTCAAAAAGCTCCGATAGATTATCATTTACTGTTATGTTGTTTTTTAGCGTTTTCTGTTTATGTCAATACTCTCGGCGCTGGATTTGCATATGACGACAAGTAAGGAAATTATTTTTTGAACGATCACACATACAAATATTTGGCTTCGGTATTGATATACATATAAAAATTTTGTTGATTATTTTTTTGCTTTTACGTATAAAAACTTAATATTACTGTCTAAAAGTCTCCCAATAGAATTTAGAACAGAAAAGAATTTATGCTAAAATTAAAAGTTACTTTTGTGTATAATTAAGTTAAAAACAAACAAAGTACCGAGTTTGAACTCAAAATACCTTTTAGTCATTTTAATTATTCAAACAATTTATTTGATAAATATAGAACTTGTTGACGATTAACCAAACATAAATATTATCTAATGTTTATGCTATTTTATGAGGAAGAAAAACGTCCTTTTAAATATATCTATTTTTTTATTTCTTGTTAGTTATAATAAAACAAACAATTTAAACAACTTGATAAAAAATATTTGTTTTAAAATTGACCATTGTTTAGTTTTAACTATATATAATGTTTTATTAACGTTATCAGTTATAAAATTATATTACTCATCAAAAAAAGGTAGCCTTCACATAAAGCGAAAAAATAATTTAATCCAATGAAAAACATTTATTTATAGTACAACTGGTACTATCGTTATTAAATGTCTGGGCGATTTAATGACAAATTAATTTATCCTCTTTTTATACCTTTCAGTAGCGCGTTCCTTACATTTGCTGGTAATTAATTGTTTTTTCTCGTTTGTTTAATTTAATGCCCTACGAGGCGTTAGGAAATAATGGTGCGGATGCTGGGACAATAAAATAAGACGACAGTTGGCAAAAAACAAAAATGGGAGACGAGAAAAAATTAAAAAAACCATTGGTATTAATTTTAATGGATCTGGGGATTTAGTATTAAGCTTAATGAACAAAACAAGGGATTATTGAGACGTATTTAAGTATTTTTTACGGAATTTTATTTTTATAATAGCTGGACAGACCAATGAAGAAACTTTCCATCCGTCAACGAAATGGATTCGCTTTTTCAAGAGATTTTTCGTTTTGATAATAACAAAATAATAATGTACCTACTATAGAAAGATTCAGAATATTAGAATAAAAAAGAAAATTTAATTTCCGATGAAAATTTCTAAGGGATCGTTATGCTTTTAATTATTATCTAAAATTAAGTTTTTTTGTTCTTATTTTCCCGCACAAATTTATAAAATGTTCCATGTACTTTTACAATATTATTTTTAAGGTTTAGCAGTATAGTTGAATTTGTTTTAATTAATAATACTGTTCTAAGTATTACTGTCAAAAATTAAGTACCAATAAGAAAAATAAATAATTATTTTGATAGTGCATATTTGAATTTATTGACAATCATAATTTTTTTTAAATTTTTCAATTATTTTATTCTATTTGTCTAACTAGAGAGTAACGAGTAAATTGTTTGATTGTATACTTCTGTTGCCTCTAAATAACTAAATATCATTAGGTGAAAAAATAAATGTAAGTATATGACATTAAAATAAGTTTAGCAGCCCTTACACTTTTTAAAATTACATACAAAAGTATAGTTTTGATTATGTTTTTTTTAAACATTTATGTTTGAACTTTGTAGTCCAAAACCTCTTCAAACCTTTTACATATAAGCATCATGTTCACCTGAAATTGTCAAAGTATTTTATACCATATTTATTTTTTTTTTAGTTAAATATTTTTTGATATTTTAAATTAATAATTTAAAATATTCATAACTTGTCTTTAGTTGTGATTAAGTTGCATTAAAAAGCTATTGAATAAATATGATCTCATTCATTGGATTTAGTGTTTATGTGATGTTATTAAAATTGATTACAATTTTTTTAATTTTAAAATTATTTAAATTATATAAAATAGTCAAATAAAATGTTTTATTTGATGTCGAT
Organism: Daktulosphaira vitifoliae; assembly: GCF_025091365.1. Classification (NCBI taxonomy): domain Eukaryota; kingdom Metazoa; phylum Arthropoda; class Insecta; order Hemiptera; family Phylloxeridae; genus Daktulosphaira; species Daktulosphaira vitifoliae. The sequence goes on from NW_026099579.1 coordinate 86,294, forward strand.
ATTTTTAGTTTTCACTTTATATTGAAAAACTTTTTGAAAATTGAACTGATAATTAGTACATTTTTACTGATAACATTTTAGACATTACCTTAGCGACTACACATTTATTTTGAAAATTATTCATTATAATTAATATTAACTAATTATTAACCAAGGTACTGGGAGGGCTTAAAATCATATCAAAATATTTTTCTTTTTAATTTCTAATAATGTGCCAAAAAACTTCATATGCTTCAAACATAAGTTAAATTTAAGTTAATACAATGTAGAATAAGATGAAAAAATAAAAACTATCTAAAATTTAGATTTTTGGAAGGTATTGGAGATATTAAACTCAAAAAACATACAATTTTCAGTGAAATGCGTTAGAACAGATGCTATGCAAAACATCCTCATCGTTAAAATATAAATCAAATTATAGCTTATTTAATGTACCTTATTATCAAATATAAGACATTTCAGCGATTTGTTTTCTATGAGCAATTGATGATCTCTTAAATATAAAATCATTTTTTGTAGTTATGTTCAATTTAAAAAAAAAAAAATTTCAAGCTCGCATCGTAGCGTTTATTGGCATTCACTTTAATGTAATATATCAATCAATTCTAATTAAAAAAATACCTCAACTTTCATATGCTAGATCCTTACTGTACTTTATGTTCTAACTTCTATGCAAACCTGAAAAGGTATTGATTTTACAATAATGTGCATTTTATTTATGAAAATTCTCAGCCCTTACTATATCAATTTTAATGTTCAATACATCAAAAAATCCGATTTTAATTTTATTAAATTTACACTTGCCTACTTTACTAATAACATTTTAATAAAATATGAAAGACACAATAGGCTTTCTTTTTGTATATTTTTTGTGAAAATTAAATGAAATATCTAAGTACATTAGAATACTAAATTAATAAGAGCGATCTTAGAATCTCTAAATGAACTTAAAAAAAACTATTTTGCCTTCCTCCATAATCAATAGCATAATGCACTTTAATTATAGTACCATAAAACAACTGTATAAAGAAAATAAAAGTATTTGTATTTGACAAAATTACATGTTGCAAACAAAACTTAAAATAAAATAATTTATCGTTAAGTGACAACTGTACAACATTTTACTTGGAAACTATCCAACCAAAAGCCACATTAAACTACTCTATAATTTGACTTAATTATACCATTTAAAATAAAATGTTTGTAAATAGTCTTTTAGACAACTAAGGAAAAACTATACCATTTAACGTAAAAGTAATTAATAATGTAAGTTTAAAATGTACTGTTAATTACAGTGTGATTGTAAATTTTTAGAATCATATTACTCATGCTTATTTTTTTTAAGCTTCAGCTTTTACTGAAGTATAAAATAGCATACTAAAGAGTATTAAATACCGAAAAAACTACTAAATTAGATTTATATTTACAAACTTTCATTTCTTAGGAAGACCCTATTTTACGTGTGTAATTATTACTTTCATGTTTTAACATCAACATTTGTGTACTTATATGTTGTTTGCAAACGTCAACATAACTATTAATAGCTGTAAAACTATGTATCCTAGGTAACTTCTTCGTGTTTTGGAGTCACATATTTAATGAGTCCTCGAGAAGTTTTTAGACGTGTATTGTTTGAGAATCTTGGCAGAGATGTCGAGGTTAATTGTCAAATAGTATGAAAAGATACTGTTTCCTCCAAGTTTTTCCAAAGTTTTGTTTTTAATCACTAAAGTTTGAGCTATTGAGTCAAATTTAATACAATTAACCCACTATGGTACATAAAAATGAATCAGAAGCATATGAGATAAACTTAAAAAACAAATAAAATAAAAATTATGTATAATTTTCACAAAATGTTTAATAAAAATAGGTATAACCAATGATTAGGTGTTGATTTTTATTGATATTTTAAAAGGAGAAACGTATCACACTGTATGATTGGCATATCCTTAAAAGTCCATATTAAAATTACTATCGCGTATAAAAAAATAACTTGTATTTTTTTTTTGAAAATAAAATCTTGTGAATTATTTAAGTAAAAAATTAATACAAAAATGTATTTTGTTTATCTCGAAATAGCGAATAGTTTAAAACTTTGTTTACTGTACTTTAAACTAACGTACGCGGAAAACGATATTTATGTTATTTAACTATATGCGCACACTTGTACTCAGTCCTTTAACTACCATAATAAATTTACTCGGAATTATACTTTAAACTCAATCATAATAGTGTTGTCACGTAACTACTTAAACTCATTTGGTAAAATATGATTATTGAAAATAATAATGACCTCAAGGGAAAATAACGTTATACTAATGACAGAATCTTCTTGGTAAGGAGACTAGAGGAATACAAAGTAAATCGCATCCTATCTCGTTATGAATACCATCATTTCTTTATGGTAATAGTATTCCTGTTTGTTATTCAAGACCAGCGGTTTCCGAACCGCGTTATTATTATAAGATTTGTTCGTGGAGGGCAAAAGCATGAAAAAAAAGGATCGTTAACGAAGGGATTATTTTACAGCCCCCTGCTAGCAGTCATTTCTCTTTGAAACTTTATTCGGTCTTTGATGTAAAAATAAAAATGTATTTAATAGTCACATATATACAGTGTACCTATACAGATACCTCCATAATTCCCAAGAATTTACGTTGGTGTTTTAAAAACGTCACTCAAAATATCAAGAAATTCTAAGGCTGCTCTCTTGCTAAAGCTCTTCTAAAAATGTTTATTATTTATTATTTACAAAGTCATACCTACCCGAAAATTCGTACAAAACTACTTCTATAATTATAACTTTATTTTTCAATAAAAATATTTTAATTTAGTTACATTGGTAGTAAATAGCTACGTCGAGTAATCAAAAGGGTTATACACAACAATATATATGATGATCGTTTGAAATAGTTATCATTGGTAACTATTTTTTAATTCATTTTACTGATTCCCCAAGTCTCGAAACAAATTTCTATATCACTTAGCATTAAATAGGGTTAAGTAAAATCGACATGCAAAGGCATGAACTTACGACCTCTGGTTATCAGTGTCTATGTTTTTATTTTAAATTATATTGCATCAATTACTTTTATATTTTTGCTATTGGTTAAAAATTATACAAACCATCGTTAATTTTCAAAATAAACTATTCACAATAAAAAATTACATTTGACTCTTAATTAACAAGTGATTACAAAATACCTTAAAAGTGAAAAATCAACATGATTTTTGATACGATTATCAAGATTTTACACTACCTTTGGCCGTTTCTAAATTATGTTCAATAATCATAATGGATAGTCATATGTTGTGTTTTTTATTTCAGTCAAGCAATCATTGCTAATGATGATATACGAGCATCGACATCAGGGTTTAACTTGTGGTATAATGATTTTTGGGGTACACCGATGGGCACGAAAAATTCACACGGGTCTTACAGACCAATTACAGTTTTAACGTACAGGTTCAACTATAGGTAAAATTTACATTGATTAATTATTTAACTTTTATCTAATGGTTTAATTTTGAATAGATCTTAGTTTAATTTCTAATAGGTATATGAAATTTACTATAGTAAAAGTTATTAAAGCCAATAAAATGTATTTCTTTAATATAATTTTAGGTTCTCGGGTTTGAGACCAATGTCATATCATACGACTAACGTGGCCCTACATAGCTTTGCAACGGGTTTATTATTGGTAACAGCTCGACTGATGATGTCTAAAAGGTCTGCCTTGCTATCGACATTACTTTTCGCAGTGCATCCTATCCACTCTGATGCGGTAGCCTCAGTAGTCGGTCGAGCAGACATATTATCATGTGTGTTCTTCTTGATGTCATTTTTGTGTTACAAAGAGTTTGTACAATCTCGAAAAAATAATCGAAGTAATACGTGTGCTCAGAAAACGAAAATTAGATGGCCGCCAGATAGAAGATACTTAACATTAACGGTAGTGTTTGCATTGCTGTCAATGTTAGCTAAAGAAAACGGTATCTCAGTGATGGCTGTGTGCATTGGTTATGAACTAATGTTAAGACTAAGATCCATTAAAAAGCAAAAGGTAAGCATTACAAACAACTATAAAATCANAAAAGCAAAAGGTAAGCATTACAAACAACGTAAATATACTAAAAATCTATACAAGCACAACGTTTTTATTATTACTAAAACTTGTCAAAGTAAGCTTTTGAAAAAATCAAAAGGAAATTTATGCGCATAGTCAATTGATTGAAAAGACTCAATACATAGGTATTAAACGAATTTATCGTTGATATAATGACATTGTTAGGTCTTAGGGCTAGTATATTATAAACCGTGTTTACTTGTTTGTCATCTGAATGTTATTTTCACATGGATATTATATTTAAACGCATAATTGTACTTAACTGCTGNTTATATTTAAACGCATAATTGTACTTAGCTGCCGGATGCTGTAATTGTTCTAAGGTTTGTATTGATCAAAATTCTAGAACTCAAACATTCGTATTATTCTATATGCCGACTAAATAATTCAAAGCTTATACCGAACGGACATAGATGCCAAAATCCGTTGTGTATATATACAAAACACACAATGGTTTGAAATTGAACTCTAAACGAAATGAAATTACTAAACGCGTGCATAAAGCTGTACTGACTGTCAGTCTGACGTTTGCATGCATACTATATCAGGATCATCGAATAACGTGCAAAAATAATTACCCATGGCGAAATAACATAAAATGGGCGGTCTGATATTATAAATGAATAAAGAAAAATTGACTACCCGCGTCACAGTATAATTGAACTCCGGATATAGATATCAAACATGCAGATTGCATAAATTAATAATAAACTAGTACCGTCAAAACTCGTGGATTTATACCAAACCGTAGAAATATGACCATCGGTGAATATCAATTCGATATGAAATTAATTCGCATTACTCGCATTTTTTAACGAACAGTTCTTGGATTTTCGCAATGCCGTTGAAACGCACAGATAAAATATGTGACAAATTATTTCTACTCGAAGGAAATATTTTAATGGATATTTTAATAATCAAAATCGTACGTCTTCAACGAAACGTCCCTAGAGATTTATTTTTTCTTTTGTCCAATAGAAGTTATCTAGTTTATCACAGATTAAAACTTAAGGGCACAGCGCGTCGTCTGGCAGAAGAAATAAGAGCATATACATTGCGATTCGCCATAGCAATTTACCTATTCTGTCAAACGATTGTATGGCGCGCGCGTATATTCGATTAGGAACTTTGCCAACGCGCACTAAACGAATCTTTTTCTCCATAAAAACACTGTCATTGAGGACGAAAATAAAATAACAATAGTCGCAATCCGTCCCCTTCGGCATGCATACACATTCTTGTGTTTTTCAATGCGAAACGTTTTCAAAATGCTTTTGGCTTTTTTCATCATTTAACGATAAAAATTAGTTTTCATCTGAACCGTAAAAGTTTAGTTGAATAGTAATAAATGTCTGTGTTTCCTTACTGTAGACGATCAGATGCAATCAAACTGAGTCTCGATTCATTTTCATCGCAATGTTTCCNCGAGTCTCGATTCGTTTTCATCGCAATGTTTTCTGTAAAGCGATTGCATCAGCTATTGGAAATTTTAATTACGTTCTTCAGTCGGACTCCGCTGAAATGTATCTCGTCTTGAATTTTACTCGGATTACATCAGCTGAAATCATGTCTCGGCTTACATGAATAATAATACTATTATACTTATTACACAATGCCAATTGCATGGCAAAACCCGAATAATATAATCATTATTACCGTTATGCTAACAAAGGCGCTCTCCAGCCGCGGACGGTCGTGCAAATCGTTACTGTCGATACTGAGCATTTTAAACTCAAAGGTCGGACTCTTTTACAATAACGATTATTGTTATCGGTAGTACACATTAGGACGTGATTACGATTTAATGAATAATTCATATTGGTGTACATGTTTTATTAGTTTTGCGATTCAGTGCAAAACAAATGTGTATAATATCGTGTGTGTACGCGAAAAGTCGTATGAATTGCCATTGTAAAATAAGAATTCACCGCACGTGTTGTTCTGAAATTGGTCAGACGTGAAAATTGTTTATTTTTTGCTTCCTTTTTCTATTTGTCTCGTTCCATCTGCTGTTTGTTTTACCGGATTTGGCCGACGAACGGCCTTCTGGAAGGGCAGGAGGGGCGTGTTTCGTAATGGAGTCTGTTATTGACAGATAACTTTCTCGATTGAAAGTTGAGTGTCCCGGACGTTCGTTTTTGTTTCCCTATACACGTGTCATCCGGACGCATGTTTCTCCTCCCTAAGTTTGCTTAGATGAAAATAATTCCACTGACAACTCTGCCCGTTTCCACAGCATCCGCTCCCACCCGACATTGATCTAACGTTATTTCGTATTTGACTTTTTTCAAACTAATCGCTATCAAAATAATCTTCAAACAATTCGAAACGAAAATTGTGCCCCTTAATATCCCGTAATTGTTTTTCTATACTCAATTTCAATGTAATTTTTTGGTGGTAGGCGGTAGAAATAATAGCTAAAATAATAAAAGCTCGAATTTTTAATGTCTATAATAATTAATTTATCATTTAAACGTGTTTAATGAATGGTGAAATCGATATCATAGGACTTGATTAATATTTTTTATTAATATGTCGATAACTCGATTACTATGTCATAAAAACTTAATAATTGTTCTTAATGTAAATGTGTGTAATTCTGAAATCTTACGGTATTTTTCCAACGACTTGACGTCTATTCTGTAAATTAAATCGTGCGTAACAATAAATTACAAAATAACATAAATGTTATAAAATACATTATGTAAATAAATCGTCAACAAAAGTTTATTCGATATGTATGGATATTCTATGTAAATAACTAACGGGATATTATTGTACTGATGGAATTTTCAAAGTAAACTACCTATTTAACCACAGTTTTTACGACTTCACTTGATTTACGTTTATGTAGGACATATGTCTGCATGAAATAATGTATGAACCATATTTATTTTACATTTCAGAATAAGATTTCTTTACTTGGCTTCTTTGATAGTCGTTATAGAGTTGAATTTCCACTGAACATGATAAATCACTCTATGATTTTATGAAAATTCAATTATCAACAACAGACTTTTTTTGCATTTCGAATTTTTAAATCGAAAAAAGAATTTTTTATTTGCGTGCATATTAACGTTTTGTACAATATTGGAAAACAACACATGTTAAAGATATGGTGAGCGTTATACTACATCGTTATCCTTTAACAATACGGACACAGGAGAATTGAACACTTGACCCAACAATAAGGGTATTATGAAGATTTTTTTTTTTTTTTTGAGCAAGTCCGCTGAACTGAATATAAATAAAAAGTGATCTTAACTGTAGAAATTCAAAGTAACACAAGGATATCATCCGTACTCAGCTGAACGAAATAACTCGAAGGGTATAAGTATCCGATGGAAATATAAGCCGATTGAAGTGTGTACATTTACTTGCGTTTCTGTTGTGATCATAATGTAAGGGAAAATTTACGTTGTAAGTCCAGAGACATAATATTTCAATGAAATATATAATACATACAACGAAATAATATAGTACATTCGACATTACAAACAGCACTTATTTTTTACATAAATAGTAATGTAAAGGGAATAGGCTTAAAGAGCTTACATCATAATACGAATTCGTATATATATATAAAATGTCCGTTCCTACATAATTCCACGTCCCAGCTGAACATCATTGGCCTCTCTTCTGATTCCAAACTCCACACTCTCTCCCTATTTATTAATATATATATATATATATATATAGCGAGAGAATGTGGAGTTTGGACTTGGGAGAGGACGTTGAGCTGAGACGTAGAATTATGTAGGAATGAACATTTTATATAGAAATACCTATTTTCTGCAATCTGTAGTTACTATTTTGTAGTCAGACATAATGCAATTCTTTTTACATGCCAGGCCAAATCTTTTTTTTCGGAAAGCTTTGTGGCTGCTCTTAGAAAATGCTTCATAGGGATTTATAAATTGTATCGTGTACAGGAAAGAATCCCATTCGTTTTTTCGCTACAATGCACTTAACGGTCATACGCGACCTTTTCTTTTTTATCGATATGCATACGTATTTACAAATGTCATTTTCAAAACGCTAAATGCTTGGAAATTACATATATTTAGCTGTTTTTAGTTGTGCAGATTTTAAATATGTTAATTAACATCACAGACGAAAACAGCATAATTGTTTGAAATTTATAAACTTCTCTCATTCAATTTACAATTTATAAAAGAACTTTTATTATAAAATGACTTTATTTATTCAAAGCTCTATTAAAATCCCTTAAATAAACTAAATACTCTTCTTTCAAAAGGTTTAAGACTGAAAATGTGGTTTATTAAATTTCCATTCAAGAAACTGGCCTGTTTTAGTATTAAACTTTTATGCTTATTGAAGCATAAATATTGCGTTTAAAATGTTAAATTGAATTTAGTATTTTGCATATTTCCTTGCTTGATTAATTAATAATAAATTAGTCGTTTAATTTTGTAAATTACATTACTAATAAACAGACCTAACTGTAAAATATAAAATTGACAAATATTTTTTATATTAACTCAATAATTATTATTAATTATGTTTTTTTCAATCTTTTAAAATTAGTATATGGTGTTTGTATTGAATTTTTATTTTAAAGAATTTCGAAATGTGAATACAATGATTAATTTTTTATTTTTTCTTCTTTCATTTATTTTATTCAAATTTAGGAGGTTTTAAATTCATTGAACTCTACAAATCCAGTTAACAATACTACTGGAACAGTAAAAACTTCAAATGTTGTATGTGACAAAAAAAATTAATGTTAAATACTATGAATTTCAAATGATGATTAAAATAGCAATGTATTTTTCACATAATATACCCGAGCCAATTCAATTTTTTTAATTTAAACATATAAAGAATTAAAGCTGTAAACATAGAATATTTGTCATGAATAAAATAGCTTTACGTTTAATAATTTCATTATTCACGTATAAACAAATAAGATCTAATAAATCCTCATTGATTTTACTAAGAAATGTACCTAGGAATGNATCCTCATTGATTTTACTAAGAAATGTACCTAGGAATGGTCATTTTTTGAAAAAACTATATCAATATAATAATTTCAACGATTTTTGAAACAATTCAACGCCTATATTCCCTCTTATATGTTTGTTACTCAACTCATCATTCTAAGCATCATCATCTGTACTACACTCATTCTCTGCTCTAGTCTCTTATCAACCGCCTACACACTGAATCATACATCATAGCTGGTCTCATTTTCTCTTATAGAACTTACCTTTCATCCTCGTTGAAATTCTCTTACTCATAACACACCAGAAGCTTTTCTCCACTTCACCCACTCGCACTTAATCCTGTAACTTATATCCTCGTCAATGCCATGATATTTTTTCACAGCGGATCCTAAATACTTAATACTTTCTATCTCTCTTATCACGTATTGTCTTATTGTTACTGATTTCCTCATTTCATCCACATCGAGTTCTCTTTTGTTAAACTCGTACTCTATATACTCTCACTTACTCCTTATTCTTAATCCCTCTCCTTTAAGAGCTCTTCAATACCTTTAGCCCGTTGATTAATTTTTTCCTTAATTTCTACTATTAACACTATATCTTTAGTGAACAACATGCATTGCGGTACCTCTCTTGTACTGATGTTTCTCCTCTTATTTTTTTGTCTATTACCTTTTCCCAAATCTTCATACTATGACTCATAATAAACTTTGTACCTCTATAATTTCCACACTCTTATATGTCTCCTTTATATATATAAAATATCATAATAACGGCACCGCAATATTATTTCTCCATTTGTTGTATTGGTAATTATAATTTTTAAAAATATACTTTTTTTATTTTTTATAATATTTTGTATAGAATACTAGTGGCTTAAAGCAAAAATTATTTTATTTTTAATCAGATATACTATAAATTAGGTTTATAATATATTAGATTTGATACAAAGCTGAAAAGGTATTCATTTTACTATGATGTGTATTTTTTATTTTTTTTACGTCTGTTACCATTTTTTCAACGATACGTCAAAAGATCACAAATCGTATCTAGTCGAAGACATTACCCTCAATAATTGAAAAAATGCCCCTCTTTCCCCATAAATGGGGGAAATCTTCAAAACTATTACAAGTTTAAAAATCACTAATTTTCGACATTGTTTCAATTTTTTTACTTAAAATTGCCATAACGTTTTTAAAAATGACCAAATAAAATATCATTTTTTTTTATAAATACATGAGGTATTTACCTAACATTCTGTATATTTTTTTTATAACTTTGACCCATAACCTGCCCACAGGGAAAGATTCAAAATGACAACTACTGGAAATACTGATACTTTTATATACAACTTAAATTAAATTTAATGTAATATACTTTATTATAAAAAAAAAAATTACTGACTTTATTTTGTCTTTACGGTAAAAATGAATACCGTATGCTATTTTTGAGATAAAATTCTCGATTTCATATTTCATATTTTTAATTTAATATTTCTATAACTTTTTTGAAAAATGTATGGATCAATACAATTTTTTTATGAGAAATACTATTTATATACCTCTTTCATTCGACATATATATTTGTCTAAATCGGACCATTTCCCTTTATACAGGAGTGTTCAAAACTTAAAAATGCATATAGAAAAGAGAACTTTTTCGACTTTATTTTTGAAAATGTTTCGAAAATACTGACATTTTTATATTTATCTTAAATTAAAGCTATTGTAATATAATTTAATATGACAAAACAAATTTCGGACCCTTTTTAGTTTTTATGGTGAAAATAGACATCATCGTTAATAAAATAAATACAATTTTTGTAAAAAAATTCTTTTTTATATTTTTAACTTTATAATGCTATACATTTTTTAAAAATGTATGGATCAATACTATTTTTTTAATGATCAACACTTAAAAAATAATCTAAATTAACTCAAATACCACTTTGTTTGGCCAGTTGTTATAAATGGATCACAACAATGTTACCTAAAATTGCGTGATATGTATTTTCTGCGTTTAACGCGACGTTGCGTAACTAAATAAACAGCTTTGCGAAATAACATTTGATTAAAACGCGGTAATGCGTGTAGTTATCTGAATTAGTTTAATAACAAGGAACAAGAAACCTACTACACTACACCTACTACATGTTTACGGGTCACTTGTCTCTCACCAACAAGAGAGACTATTATATATATATTTTTTTTTTTTTTTTTGATTTCTTTAATTGTTCCCTTGAACAATTAATTTTGATTTAGTAAAAATAAAATCCTTAAGAAGTTTAAAATATCACTGATAGGAGAAAAATTTTTCATTTTGTATTGCGCCACACTATTCTACCAATTAGAAAATTGTTGGTAATAACATACTAGTTACTGAAAAAAATTAGAGTAAACTTCTTTATTTATCAAGATGTTTTTAACCTACATTATTATTATTGTATGATTACATTAAATAATACAAGAAATCACTTCTACAAACATTGGACACTACTGTTATTGTTTCTATTATTGGCTTTATGGCATTCTTATGGCTTTTTGATGATTTTGTATTCCTGTGGTTTCATAATATTTTTATATTTATATGGCTTCTCCACGTTTTTGTATTTCTATGGCTTCATAATATTTTTATATTTATATGGCTTCTTCATGTTTTTGTATTTCTATGGCTTCATAATATTTTTATATTTATATGGCTTCTTCACGTTTTTGTATTTCTATGGCTTCATAATATTTTTATATTTATATGGCTTCTTCATGATTTTGTATTCCTATGGCTTCATAATATCTATATTTGTATGGCTTTTCAACATATTTATTTTTGCGAATTCGCAACATTTTACATTTTTTTTTCAGTTTAAATAATGAAATGTTTAAAAAAATTATAACAAGAAAATATTTTTTTACTTAAAAGTTTTCTCTTGAAATAATAAAAAAAATTGTTAGTACTGATTTATTCTAAAGCGATGAAATTCATAGTTTCTAAAGTGAACGCTGAAAAAGAATTTTATAATGTAAGCCGTAAATAGTTTCATTTCTTTAGTAAAAATAAATATTGTAAATGTATAACAGAACAATCAATATGAAATATTTGAGAATTTCTAGAGACTTTTCGTTGATTTTTTGTGAACTAAAACTAGATTTTATTACATTTGTCCCTGTAGTACAAGCTGATTACTTAAAACTAGGTAAGCAATATGAAAAATACATAGAAAAATATATTGAAACATATAATACACTTGTACAAGATATTTAACAAATATTTCATAATTTAATTAATAAATGCAAGGTAAATTCCAACACTAGAAATCGAGTGTCCTCGTGCAAAATAATTTTGCGATATTTATAACATTTTTTTATTAAAATAATAATATTTTTATTCTAGTAAATTATTTCTTTTGTAAACACTTCACACACCTTTTATGTTGGCCTTGATATTTTGTATTAAATTTATTTAATCCATTTCATTAATTAAAATATAAACACAATTTTTTCCATAGTTACTTAGTTGTCAGCGAATTATAATTTCTTATTACAAAAAATTTATCGATTTTAATAGTTTATTTTTCATATTTTTTCTTAATACCTGGAAACATTTTTCTATCGTTATCATAAAGTATTTATAAAAATGAGTAGTGTTCTGTAAACTAATAAAAAAAAATATCCTAAGTTACATTCAAAAGCGTTATTTCAATTAATAAAGCCTCGAGAGACACTCTTTATAAAATTGCAAATACTTTGCTTTATAAAAACGTCTTTGACCATACTGCTTGTGTGTTCCCAAGAGAATGTCATTTTAATAATTCCGGATATAAAGCCGTGAGTCTTTCATATTCTCCCTCGTATTCTTTGAATATATATATATATACATGCATATTTTGTTTTTCGTGATATTTTATTAAATACGTCTACGTCCTGGATGAATTTCTAGATTATTCTTGATATTTTTTACTAAAAAGAGCTTTGCCACAGCGACTTGAATACATTTTCACTTCGTGTGCATACTACCTTTTTTTTGTTAAATGTCTGAAATCAAAATTAAATGGCATAATAAAAATCAATTTAATACCATCGATAGCATATAATTTAACTCATTTTTATATTTAGCTTAGTCGTACAATTTTGATTCATGATTTAACAAACTAATAATTTTTATATTTTTTTCGAAGTATTCTTAAAATTAAGGTTTTTTTATTTTTTAAGATTGCTCATAAACAATTTTATTTTTAATTAAAATGATTTAATACGTTAAGAAAATATTAAATTTTATTTATTTATGATAATGACTTAAGCAAATTAATTTTAATTGTTAAAAAACAATATTTTCTATTACATTTTATTGACAAAATTGGGAAGTTGTTAATCTTTATTAAACCGATGTATTCGTCTACAATACATTTTCATAATGACTTTGGCTATACGTCATAAAGATTATGATGTTTCTCGAGATGAATTAGAGTCATCTTTAAAGGATATACATTAAAAACGACTGTAATGGAAGTAATAACGGTAAGTGCACTCAAAACAGTATTAGATAATACATACGACTTGAGTGTGAAATTAAACACGTGTCGCTGTCAATGCGAACAAAGCGCTAAACGACGCCGAACCACCTCAAGTTCAACATATTATGAAAGCAATAAAAAAAAAAACTAAAGAACATTAGTAATTACTTCAGATTGTATTTAACGTTTTTACTTTATTATGAATTTAACATTTAGTACGTTTTTCTGTCAAAATTCAGTCATTATAATTGACGTTGTATATTTTATACAAAAAATCCACGCAATTATATCACAGAATGAAGCGAACATATTTTTATTGTCAAGTTTGAATACATCATCAAGTTATTTTACGTTTTGAGATATTTAAAAACAACCAGGAAAAACGACTTCTTGGAATATTTCATACAATACATTTAATTTCTGGACTTTTGGAGAAAGAAGGGTAATTCAATTGAAAACTTTATGGAAACAAAAATGATCGCTTGAGCCGTTAGTTGTGAAAATAATACGTTTTGTTCAATTTCAAATGAATGAGTTATGAGTTTAATTGAGAAAATCTAATCTGAAATACTACTAAAATTCTTATTAGTCCTGAACAATGCTAAATTAGGTTAAGTCACGTTGAAATTGCTCGGAAAAATAATTGATGAAACTCATATCTTCTAAGCTGTTTTAAAACGGTACCATAGAAATAAAATAATAAAAGTTAGGTCAATTATATGACTGGATGATTAAAAGCAACTGCAATTTCTCTTGATTGACAATGAATTGTAAAAATAACTAAATTTGATGAAAAATTTTCACTAACTTTGATTGTTTATTTTTTTTAAATTTAGATTGAACAAGACAAATCAACACTGAAAATCTTAGTTACGTGTACCGCCCTGATGGTCGTTGGAAGAATGTGTATCATGTCCGGTACAGTGCCTACATTTGCGACATCCGATAACCCAACGGCTAAGCATCCCAACGTTTTGGCGCGCACGTTGACTTTTCTGTACCTTCCACTGGTCAACACTCATCTTCTGCTCTTTCCGCGGGTGCTGAGTTACGATTGGTCCATGGACGCTGTTCCTCGAATCGAAACTCTTTCGGACCCAAGAAACGTAGCCACACTGCTATTCTACGTCGCTTTGGTGTCTATCGGATGGGTGGCGTTCAAACGGAAACCCGTTGCTGTGGCTTTGGCTATTGCCGTCGCTTCTTATTTGCCAGCGTCCAACTTATTCTTCTACGTGGGTTTTGTTGTGGCCGAAAGAGTACTTTACATACCCAGTGTCGGTTACTGTTTACTCGTCGGTTATTCGGCCACCGTTTTGTCCAACAAGCTGAGAAGCAAAGGTTGTAAAGTGACGAACGCAATCGTCTACGCTCTTTATGCTTCAATGGTACTCGGGTTTAGTGTTCGCACAATACTCAGGAACCGAGTTTGGCACAGCGATGAGACTCTATACAGATCAGGAATTCAAGTGAATCCGCCCAAATGTGAGTATAAACATTATGCTAAAAGTATTCTGTTCGCAAAACAACGACTTGAATTTCTTCCAGTATAGTGAAAAATCCATTTTTTAATAATATACATGGAATTGCTTCATAAATCTGAAACAATTCATCAGTTTCTAGAAACTCGAATATTTCAATTTCACTCGCTATTTTATTGGTTATTTATCTTTGTAAAAATGCATTGATCATAATTGCCGGAAAATGCAGTGATGTTATATACTGACAGTTTTCACGAGAAAAAAATTAATCCAATCAAAAAACATTACATTATTTCGTAAAACTTTTTCACTTTGATCTCGTGAATATTTCATCAACATAATTATGTTTTTGTTGAAAACTTTGATAGTATTTAGGCGTTTAAAAATGCATTGATTCGAGAATAAATTATCATAAATACAATTCTGTTTTAATCATTAATTTATTCAATTAAATTTATATCAAAGCAACATCCTCTTTTACTAAAATGTATACTTGTTTCAAAATGAGTCATTATGTTTAATATTCTTTTGTTGAAGTTAACTAACTTTAGCAATAGATCGCAATAGCGCGTAATTATAAAAAATTGTTTGGATTCTCAAATTAAATAAAAACCTCAAATGTATAATTTAAAAAAAAAAAACATCATTATATGTGTTGAAGTTATTAGTTTATACTTTTCCTTCATTAGAGATTCTACTTACGTTTATAATTAACGAAAAAACTGTAATTTTCGATTTTACTTCAACGATCCCTTTGTAAAAGTTCCATAAGAATGTAAATTCAAGTTAACGCTATTTGTTTTCTTATACGCTTGTTAACTTATACTTGTTTATTGATACAACCCTTAAAGAAAACTAATGTATTTAAATTACATTCCACGCCATGTTCATACGTATTTCTATAAATTTGTGAGCTTCCTACAAATTGTTAAATGAAATTCATCGTTTACATTATATACACGCAAAACAAATGTTATCGCTTCAATGCGTTTAATTTGCTAAATTTAATATAATTACTTCATCGAAAACATAGTCTTTGACAAAAGATTATTAAATGTTTATTTGAATGAAAAAGTTCGTACTAAAAAATCTAGCCATTTTTATTCATATACTTTTACCACTCGATATTTAAGTAGACACTATCATTTTTAGTGAAAAGTTATTTATTTCAAATGAATTCCCCCATTATGAAGTCAATTTTAATATTTTTACCGAGTACAAATACAAATTTTACATGACAAATATTACTATTTGGCAGAACAGAATTCAGTACTTTATAAATAGTTTACTACTGGGCAAGGGTGAAAAAATCCCATGAAAAAAAATACCCGTTTCACATAAATTTCATTTTCGTACGATGTTTCATTACTGTAGTTTGCTTTAATTCAGTTAAACAACACGATAATTTTATGAAAATAGCATTTATTGCGTTATGTAAAATCGCCATAAGACTTCTTAACGACGCGGATTTTAAGATAAAACAAAAAATTTTAGTATCAGGAACTCATGAGAATCATTAACATGTAACATATCATTATTCAGACGGCCATATAGAATAATGTTGGTGGCCACTCGAAATTGTTAGCGAGACGGTGGACATCTGAACTCGTCACGCGATACCACATAAATTCCTGGTACGAAATTTCATTGTAAATAAATACTCGCAATTTTATATGACAAACATCATCGGTATGTCAGTCGTTGCTGTCGTGGTGCGCTGCTATTGATATATTGTGACCTCGTCGCGAAATTTATGTAAAAGTGCGTTATCCGTACCGCGGTTCGGTGCAGCGACTAATCGACGTATGCCGTGCCGGCAATTAATCGGTGCGACTCGTCCCGTACAATGGTGTACGTTTTATTTTACAAACGACCCATCGTTGCGGTGCAGTCGCGCGTCCCAACGACACTTGTAAAGTCATTTAGCCGTAGACGCACAGAGGACACTCAACTACACAGCTTTATAATAAAACGACAGCAACTAGCCGCCCAACACCTTTTTGCTACTCCGAAAACATTAAACCTCATAGATTCCTGGTGGTAGATTTTCATGTTTGTTACGAAATCAGCGTGAAATATTAACGATGTTGCCTCATGAGTTCCTGGTACGGCATTTTAATAAATTTCCAATGTGGTATTAACCAGTTACGGGATTCTATTTTTAGTGATTACGCAAATTAATGTAAATCCTTGAAAACGCCGCGGCGTTTTATGGAAAATTATTAAAAACACTGTAATGCATATTTCATACGCTTTCGGTTGTTTTGGCGAATAACAAAAGTAATGCGTTTCTTGACGGACAGGTCGTATTAGCGAGAAGACTTTTTTTTAATACTTTGAATATGTCAGGACGTTGGCGGTGCATTAATTTTGCAAGCTGCACGGCGTTTTTAATTTCGCGTTCCGTTGTGCCGTCAATCAGCCGCCGGCACAGTATCGTTCGTCAGTTTTAATTTAATCAAACTGGATAGATGTGGTCGTTGCTTTTGTTTTTCTTTGCTCGGCCTAACCATTGATTGGATTTCAGCTTACGGCAATCTCGGTTCAATACTCAGCTCCCAGGGCAGAACGAACGAGGCAGAAATCGCATATCGATCAGCACTCAAACACCGTCCGAACATGGCAGACGTCCATTATAATTTGTGAGTATACAAAATGTGTAATTCTATTGTAATCCGTCGGATTGTTTTTGTACGTCATTTCTGGGGAAACTCGATCGGTTCTGCCGATTTCAACAAACATCAATTATTTCCGATATGTTTTCAAACCGCTAGATAAATAAATGATAAATACGGTAAACACAGTTCGAAGCCAATGTTTTCTTTTTATTATATCCGATGCCCGTGTTTGTTATTCTTAATTTATTTCTCCCGTAAAGTATTTCGCCGTAATGTACTTTCGAGAGAGCCGAGTTTCGCGTCCATACGTTACTTTCTGTCTTTATTGGGGTTCTGTAAAAAAACACATATCTCGGTGTTATTTTTTGTCAACGAAACGCAACAATAAATTGATATACCGTAGAAAATACAATTTAACAACACGCCCAAGGAGCTTACGCTGTCCAAAACTTGATGGGTTTCTCACCCGTACCCGGCCCGAACGCGCACCAGCGGTGTGTCATATATACAGACATCAGAAGTTTAGGTATTACGGTTTTATTTATACTCGTTTTTTATCCAGACAAACCCAGCCAGTATAATGTGAATCAATTCGAGTCCACGTTCAAAATACAATAAAGCATCGCCGTTTTTCAATACGTTCAATATGATAAACAATCCAAATGTATTTACCCAACACCTATTGTTTTATTCGCTATTTAACTATTGTTTTAAACTCGTCTAGGTTCTTATGTGAAATTTTTCTAGAACACTTCCAACGGGATTACGGTATATCGGCGGGACATTTTTAATTCGCTGTGGACCGGAGTGACTTATTTTTTAGAAAACTCGACTCGCCACCCGTTTCGGAATATATTGCGACAACCGCTTTCTAAAAACGGCCGTGCAGTTATTGATCAGGACGTTGCTTCCTAATAACCAACAAATGTCGGATGGATTTCTTTTATTCTTCTATATTGGCCGATCATTGCAACAGTGTCGGATGCCACACGTCCGTAACCGCAGATAAGTTCACCGATTCGGAACAAATGCCGCTGTTCGTGTATTAGTCTACCGCCGCACCGTTTAGTTGTGATTGAGAAAGCAATATGTGAAAAAGGGAATCGTTTATAGTCGACAGTTCAGAGCTATCCAGATGTCACCAAGCAATAACCTAGGGACACGACGGACATAAAAAAGAAGCACATAAAATTAGGATCGAATATCGCCCCAGCCGAATTGGCGATCGAATCCAACGCACGTAATACATACGCACACGACTTTCAGTTTCATGTCCGTCGAAAAAACTTTTGTAAAACTTTTAATTAAAAAATTCTAATAGTTTAACTCTGAAATATAGAAAAACTTTGCCGACTCGTATGGTTCTAGTAAAATTTCCAAAAATTTATCGGTATTGAAAACCATTGGAATTACTATAAATTGTAAATTGTACGTTTTCAAATGTTTTTTCGGCCATTTATCGGAGAGATATAATAAAAATAACAAAACCTCGTTTTCATAAAACGAGCGGAAAAAGTTTTTTTTTTTGTAATAAATTAAACATTGGGAAAACAAGGGAAAACTTTCGATAGTTGAGAATAATAACTGAAAACGCTCATTAATTAATGGTCTTTGTGTTCGAAACTCGTGGATTTTTGTATCCAATATAATTTTAATGAGCTCTAAGAACACCGACCGATGGCTTTCGCTAAAATCGCTCTTAATAATTGATACGACGTTATGAAACAAAAGCGGGTCATTCGTTTCAAAAAGAACTCGCGGTGTTCGTCTATTTCAACAAGAGCTAATGAATTAGTTTTGTATAAATAAAAGCACATTAAGCGTGTGCTACACACGATACGAGTAATAAATTTCAGCTCTATCGCGTTGCACGGTATTTGCCAACACTTTGTTTTTAATCATCGTTAAACGATTTCCTATGTTAACCGGCCGTTTAAGTTAATTCTTTGTTCGCATAAAATCGTGTCCGATAAACTGTAGATAATTCCACGGGAACCGCCGTAACCGAAATGCATGTTTTAGGGTAGTAAAAAAACGGCGAATATATTATTAGAACAACGTTCTTAATGTTGTTAATGTGCGAGCCCTTTTACTTCGAAAACAAAATCGGTTCGCTGTAGACGCTGATGATTTAATGGCGTCCAATAATGTCTGCGAAAAAACCAGAGGCCAAATGACAATACCGAGTTGATGAAAAGCTCGGGATGATTAATTAATTTATGAAAGGTCGTAGTTTGCGCGCTGAATTCGCCCACCGAACAAATAACAATAAAAAGTTATTTTTCCGTTCTATTTCAATTTCGTGAAAAGCGTTCGTAATGTCAAATGTATTGTCGGAAAACGGAGTCCGTGACCTGACAAAAGCGTCGCACCAACTGAAAATTCGCGACCACCTCCCGACGGCTCTGTTGATTTTCGAATTGTCACAAACGACACATCATTTTCGAGTTCGGAGTACACGTTTCGCTGGCGGTGTGCAGAAGACGTGACGCGGACGACGACGGGTTTAAAAAATGGTAATAAAAAAGCGGGTCTCGTCGCGGGTTGGGTTTCGGTGAAAGGCGCGCCGAGCAAAGGAGTANGTTTCGGTGAAAGGCGCGCCGAGGAAAGGAGCACAAAGGGCGCCGGATGAGAGTGTAAACACGAGATGGGATAAAACGAAAGATTAATGAACCGGGTGGACCATATGCCGATTTTCTCACGTTGTATAAGCTGAAGCAACTGGTGCGTGCGGTGGTGTGTAGAGCTTGTGGTGTGTCGCACACATTCCACGTTCACGGACTGATAAAGCGTTTTTTTATTGCCCGACTTTATTCCGACGCCATTACGCACCAACAATGACGAACTTTGGCCTATTGAGTTTATTTCAAAGATTCCGTCGGCGCATTCAAATTAACATTTCACCAGATACCATTAACATTTAATAAAGCGTCTAAATCGTCAAACGTATCCGAGTACGAGTCAATAAAGTGTTTTATTTTAATACAGTTGAAATATTTACGAATTGAATCGAATCGTTTGATTTTCACATTCATATTTAATAACATGCGACCTTTGTACTGAATTCAAGGCGTTTCATCAGTTCCCCAATTCGTAGTCGCTTAATTATGTAGTCTCTATTTACTGTCATATCGAATAGCTTTTTTTATTATAGACTTTTTATGGAATTAGTTGGTTAAGTAATATTGTACGAATAACAATAGATAAATAATTGAGTTCCTATCCGTAGCTATGAACAAATAAAAACAAAATAATTAGCTCGAGCTACGGAAAAAACTTTTGAAAGAAACATAAATTTATAATTACTTCGCCGAAAAGATCATTTCTATTAAAATGTTTAGTCTGAACTAGTAAATCGATTAATTCTCATAAATTCGTGTGCCCTTACGAATTAGACTTGTCAAATGAAATATTCACAATTTAACAAACTCTTCTATCTTCATTACGTCCACTTCCTTTCGTTTCTGTTCTTATACAATGCTGACGGTGATATTTTTAATAATCTTACCGAAAGTAACTTTTTTTAACATCGAACCCACTTGGATATTTAATTTTGTTTAAAAAGCCACATTGAATCGACGTTTTTTTTCAGTGAAATGTATCCAACAATGGAATATTAATGTCATTGTATGAACGTCATCGCAAATGAAAAAATTAAAGACATTATTAATACGTTTTTCTGTTCTATACAATGAAGAAAAATCATGTGCTTAGAGTACAAAATAATTACTTCCGATCAATTTTTAAGTAATTAAAAACTAAATTCAATGATCATAATAATAGAAACGATTGAATGCTTAATTGAACTACATTTAAGAAACAATATAAATTTCTAATAACTTCAACTTATTTTTTAAGAACCGTCCAAGTTAGATTTATTTTAATTAAAAAAAAACTAGTCGGTTCCCAAGGTAATCTAAACGGAATTTCGTGATACAAATTAAATTTTAAAAATACTATTTTTTCGCTTTTAGATCGTCACGTTCTAACAAATACTTTAACGATTTATCTTATTTCCTTTTTACAATCAAAAACCCGCCAAACACAATGAACGTTTCATTACAAATTTAAAAATGGATTCAATTATTTTATAACGTGAAGTACTCACTTTTGGTGAAAAATCAAAAACGTAGTTTTTTTCGACATGAATTAATTGTTATCGAAATAACCTTTTTTTAATCTTAACTTGGTATTATAATTAGCTAACTGAAGGCGTGAAAATACTTAAATATACATTATGAAATACTAATAATAGTTAAATTTAAGTAATTTTAGTGGTTCAATTGTAAACGATGGCACGGGACATTTACAAAATCTCCGTTGATATTATATTTTGTTGTATTAAATAAAAAAACACAAGTTTAAAACCATTGAGAACTACCACCTAAAGAAACGTAAAGACCCTTTTCATGACAATACTTTCTGGAGAGTACATCAATATTGTTTTTATGGCAAGCCACTTGATGTTTATTTTCATTTCAAAAGACATTCATAAACAAGTGTTGGTTTTAAAAGAAAGTGGAAACAATAAAACGGCAACAAATTAATCATTATTTATACAAATCAAATTGAATTTACGCCGTTTTCATAATATCTTTTTTTAGAATGAAAATTTCTAAAAAGTGAACGAAACTGGACCTTGGTCGGTTTATCGGAGTCGTCGCGCGCGGCTTTTGAATTGAGCTCACTTGATTGTTTTTTGCTGATGTGAGAGGACGGAGGGTGACGATTTATCGTTTAAGGTATATGACGGCAGTATTACGTGTTCTGGCGGTTACGAAGGGTTAAAAGGATATTAATTCTTGTTAAATGGCCGTGTTAAATGCCACGGCATGTGCACCGGGTAATCGTTTGGCGGCGGAATGCCTCCGAGCAAACGGTAATAGCGCACATTTCTCGGACAACAGGTCGCCATAAATTAAACGTGCCTCCTACGCCGGTGTTCCTTTGCTTAAACTTAACCCGCAATCCCAAAGCCCCGCGCCCTTTAGTTTCTTTTTTTCACGGTCTACTAAACGATCTATCAGTGCAAATGTCAATGCGATAAATGCGCAATTACAAACGGTTATGTTCTGCGCCTAAACCGCCCTTCCGTTTTCGATTAAAACGGTTCGCGTTTAGTACGGGAAATATGTTCTTTTGTCGGCAATGTCGATTTTTAATAAAACTCATTATTGTCAACTCCCTCGTGTACTTTTGACGAGTTATTTTTTTCGGCGCCCAATAAATTATGTATTTTGTTTGTGAAACAATCCCGTCGACAGTGCTAACGTTTGTTAATAATTAATGAGAACGCGCATCATAGAATATTTCGTTGGAAATTAATTACTTTAATAATAGACTATCGATTCCATAGGAGAAATATTCGTTTGATATTCGTAGCAAATTTATATTACAATAGGCTGTGTATACCCAGTGGATAATACGTTTAATTTAGTCTCCGAGGTGACTGTTTGACGTCTCGCCCCATTATATGTATTTAATCGCCAACCAGAACTGTACTTTCCATAGTATTTTATTGACGTGTCACTGTTGTTTTCATCTATTAATTACAGTACTCGAGTGTTTGAATCGAATAAAAACGGATGTTTTTGCCGCGACCACAACACCCAAACGTAACCTTGTCGAACGTATGAGATTTTAAATCTTATGAGAGTTTGGGATGCGACGAGTCGGAAATTCGAAATGATTTACTGCTTTTCGGCACTCTCGACGCACATTTTAATACGTTCGCATTAATATTTACATAGCGACGGCCGACAAAAAACCAGGCGACCCGTTACACGTTAAATTGCCCGCGTACAGTTCTCGGAGCAGTTTGTGTGCGGCGCACATTACGCTAGCGTAAGGAATGGACAAAAATTAATTTTCTCGTTTGTTACTACAAAAAGTTCGAGATAGTGTGCGGCTAATGCGAATGTACGTGTTGTGTATAAATTGCACACGTACGTGTCACGTGCACGGCTTTGAACTTGGACGACGACGGGGCGGCTGGGGGTAGTTTATGACGGTTTGTACTGCGGAAAGGCGTTCAAGTTAGCCTCATAATTGCAATTTCAACTACTGCGCCGTGACTTTGCGTTAACTCAGAGGTGAAAAATTTTATTTGCAGTTGGAAGTGACGGCCGTCATTTTCAAGTTAAACTCTGATGAAACTCGGTCGACGTTAACACGCACACACACAAACATTGGCCGTAACCGCAACAGTTGCGAAAAAATAACCATTCCGCCAATTCAGAACTTTGCGATTGTTTTCCAACATTTAAGAACAAAAAGGCAATTAAGCAATAGAATGAACGGACGTTTCAAAAACAGTTATTTTTCTAAGAATTTTAATTTTATCATATTGAACATTTAATATTAATCGAAAAATTCAATCAATCGTTACCGTTTAAATTAATAAATTTTCATTTTAATTTTTTTTAATGAAATAAATTCCAGAAAGTTATATACTTACTAACTTGAATAAATACCGTAAAAATAATTAAAAAAAACATTCATTGTAAGTACTTTAACGGCTTTTTGTACCAACCTGTCACAACTAATATAATAATTAAAAGTGACTCAAATCCAACTGCTCCACGTAACAATACAGTTTAATTACTCGTCGAAAATTATCGCCGAGTGTCAACACTTAACATCTTTAAGCCGTTGAAATTTAATTTTATTCTATCATTTGATTTTATTACCACTAAATATAAATAAACCGATATTTTTTTCATCTGTAAAAATGACANAACCGATATTTTTTTCAACTGTAAAAATGATAATTGATTATGTAACAACTATATTTATTTTTGTCCCAAGTTAAAATAAGTACAGCTTTTGAGTAAATGTTTTCATATTACTTAAACCATAAAATAAGTACTTAATGCTGTCAAAAGCACCTAAGAAAAACACAAAATTCTGTTTTTGTAGTTCAGAAAATATACTTTTATAAAGACTTGAGAAAGGTTCAAATAAAACATACTCTCGAGTCTAGTCTTCTTTATATCAATCTGCCTCGTGCAGTGCTAGTACCATATGTCTCTCCAAGTAAAAATAACAAATGATTATACGCGAACAAGCAATTTTAACCAGGAAATTGGATGATATACTTAAAGAAAAAATGTGCCTGATAGATTTATTACAGAACGAGGTGTTGTGTCAAGAGTAAAATGAAAATAATAAACAAAACCTATTTATTTAAGTGTATTATATTCACTGACCTTTAAGAAAAATCATTTTCTATTCTAATATGCACAAAACCTTATCAGTAATAAATTAAAGTTTCTTTGCATATTTTCAAAAACACATTAAATAAAATTCACGCAAACGTAATAAATTTGAACTTTTTTAAAAAGAATCGAACTTTAACTGTACTAATGAAAAAAAAGATATACAATTAATTAGTTCTTTCTATTCGCGGAAATTATATCTCATAAAAAAATCATTGACAGGGAATATTTTTCTTTATAATTGTATATTTATAACAATAATTAAATACAAGTTAACTAGATCACATAAAACTCAATTAATTTTTCTTATTAATTGACTAGTGAGCATTTTTTATATGTATACAGTTTGAATAAAATACGTTTTCTATCTTTATCTTTTGTTTCATAGAAGATTTACAAATTTTAATTTACGTTGGTAGTTTCATGTGTATTTAAACTTACTAATAAATTTAAGACTTTTTTTTTAAACTTTTTGCATTATAATCCTTTTAATTAATGTAGTAATTCGTTTCAATTGTTTTTTAGTATATTCTTATATTTTGTTTCGTGTTATTTTTATTTTCACAAATATTCCCATTCTATTCACTAGTAGTAAAGTTTAAAACTTTTAAGATTATACTCGGAACATATTCTCTACTACTGTAATATTAAAAAAAATGATGTATTTTTTCCAAATAATTTTCAAACATTAATTATGGTCTACACAAAAATCACAATTGTACATAATTTTATGATGATTTATAGAAACCATTATTGGTAAAAAAATGAATTTTTCCTGTAATAATATACAAATGTGTCTCCATAAAAAAATTAAAGGAAAACAATTCGCAGAAATTAAATTTTAATACACGTGTAAAGCTGTGAACTGGCATTTATTTACTCAAAATGAGCATACAACTTTATAGTACAACATTGATAACATCAAAGTTCGAAAAACGGAATTCATTAAAAAAAAAAAGAATATAACAGTAAAATAATTTCCTGAAATATTTTTGACTAAAGAACACGTTTGAAGAAATGAATGAGCACTATTTATTTATTTTTGATTTCTCCCGAACAATAAAAAAAGATAACATTTTGTGTAAGCAATCGAGAAAACGCACTTCAAGTGTAATTATAATTTCTAACTAAGACATTTTTTCACTTATTTATTTTATTTTATTATACATTATTAAACCTCAATAGTTGTTTTGAACATATTTTTTTAGAATAACTTGGATTTTAATCTTTATAATTATGTAGTTTTAATTATACATAGATAATTGTGAAGATGTTATTTTCAATTCATTACGAGTATAATATTATCAAAAAAAAAAAAAA
>NW_026099580.1:0-41089 GCF_025091365.1 Daktulosphaira vitifoliae
TAAATAAATAATTTCCAAACTAAAAAAAAAAAAATTAAACCTTGAAGTCTTTTAATATTCAACGTTAATTTTACAAAATATTAAAAATTATTTAAAATAATTCGATGAATTAGGAAAGACATAAATATTTATTATGGAGAAAATCCAAGTAACACTTCCAAAATNAAATATTTATTATGGAGAAAATCCAAGTAACACTTCCAAAATTACAAAAAATATAGTATTACAATTGTGTAAGAATATGGAATAAATTTGGTTTTATTACTAAAATATAATTTACCCTTGACACAAATTTTCTCCCAGTACAAAGTAATTATTCAAAAATAAGTTTTTTGCTATGAACATTTATTTTTTAAAATAAATAATTAAAGACTAAATATTATATAAAAAGTAATACGATTATAGTAACTCACTCAATTATTTACAAAAAAACATAACTAATGGCTTTAATAGCCAAAGTTTTATTTTGTGAAAAAATCAATGAAAAACAAATAAAAATAATATTAGGAAAAATTTGTTTTAAAGACTTTTTTTAGTAATAATTTTTTTTATTTATAATTTATTAATTACTATTTAGTTCATTTTATATATCTTAAATGTGTATAAAGTTTATTTTGTTAAATAGTGTATACATATTATAAACACTATTACATATTTAACTATTTTTTTAAATAATTAATGATGAACATTTTTTGCATCAGCACTTGGGAAGTTATAATGATTGAATTATTCGTGTAATACTACATAGTTGTATTGCTGATATGTTCTTTTTGAGTTTGCAAAAAATGTATTTTTTTTAACTTAGGCGAAACATTACGTCACATTACTTCGTAATACTTTTTATTAATCAAATTATAACATAACTGCAAATTTGGGTAGCTTAGATTGTACAGTGGACATTAAGTTTGCATAAAGCGATAGCAAAAGAACGAGTGCTTATAAGTTTAACTTCTACGCAGCTTTAAAATAAGTTTTAATAAATCTTAGTACAAGGTTTTCATTGTATTAATTAAAACTTATTACTTATATATTATTATCATTATGCTTGAAAAACGGTCCCATGAGTAGGATTAAATTAATTGAATGCTTTTTTTTATCCCTATTAACATCCGTTTAAATGTCTTAAAGTATTTTCTTATAACGAAGTTTTAAACGTCTAACTTTTAGAAAACAATACAATAAATTCGGTAAAAGAAGCATCTCCATCGCAAACAATTGTACAAGATAATAAAGTTCGTCACATCCTGAATAAGCGTAATGTGTTTATTTTTATTATTATAATTTTATTTTATCATAATAGCGTTTTTGCTATGTTCAACTTTTACTCGTCTTTATCCGGATTTAAATTGTTAAAGAAGTCTAAGTAATTTTGAGAAAAACTTCTACAGGCAAACAAATATGTAAATGGTTTTTTGAATTATCACAGAATACTTTTTTTATAAAAATTATCTAGCATAAAAGGAAATTTAAAATTAAACAACGTTGTAGAAGATATGTGTACAGACGCTTAAATAACGAATTGTAATTTATACAAAGTAAACAATGTCTATTTGATTAATTTATGCATTTGGATTATGAAAACTCTGATAGTACTAAAAACATGGATAATGCACGACGAAATATACATGGAAAACAACTCATAAAACCAAACAAATGTAAGTACTTAGTCATTTTCTCTACAAGTGTGTAATTCCAGTTTTATAATATTGAAATCTTATAGGGTTCAGGCCTGGCTTGGAATTTTAAATTAGATGCGATACGTGATTTTTATAGAAAATAACTATTGAACGGTTGCAACACTACGTTTAAAATGAGCTTAGAGGATAAAGTCATGATTTCTTTACTTAAGTATAAAATAAATAAAAAATATTCAATACATAAGTTATTCTAAGAATGATCATTTCATGTTATTTTTGATTTTGTAAAAAATCAACTACACAAAAAATATATTGAAATTTTAGGACCAGTAAAACTAAAGGAATTTGTTGTTAACTTTTTGTTAAAACAATGTGTATACATTTTATCTATAAAGATTAATTTTTTTCAAATAACCAAATAATATTGGGTTGATTTTAAAATAAAATTATAAACAAAATTGCAAAATTCACGAACTCAAAAACAGTAAATGAATAATTTTCTAAAGTTCTATAAAATCTATAAAAAAAATTATTTGTTTTCGTTATTTTAAATAAATATTTATTAAATATTATAAATATGTTATTTTAAATAACAATACCTTAGTAATTAAGGTTGAACAAACATATATTTGAAAAGAGTTTAGGAATATTTTTGTTTAATAAAAAACCGACAGGTCAATTTATAAAAACATTTCAACTAACTCAATTAAAAATTTAGCGTTTATGACGTAAACGCAATAAGCCACTTAAATAAAGTGAAGGAACATCAGTAACAATGGTGACAATTGAGTATAATTAAAGTTTTTAAAAATTCGTAGAAAAAAATAACACAATGCTACATATTGCAAATTTGGATGCGTTTTTTTTTCATTCTGGCCTCATGTAATATATAAAGTCTTGAAAAAACTTGTGATATTAAAGATTGCTTCTTATTTATGTTTTCATGGCTTGGACACAGCTACGCTATTTATGTGTATGATACACATTTATATGATATAAATATTTATGCACTGTGTGCAGAGAAAATAATACAAGGAAAACAACAACTTCAATGTAAGAGCTAAATAGCAGAGGTATGTTAATGTGGTAGTCCGGTTTTGAGCCAAAACGTTTTCCAACACCTGTGTCGGCTAAAAGTCGCGTAACGCGTTTTTCATTTCCACGCTCAATCGGTTTTTAAATAACTTGAATGGTTTTCCAATACTTCTTAATGTTTGTATGCAGCCAGAAAGAATTAAACAGGGTCAAGTTTTGTGTGAATTTTACAGTGTTACCAGAAAAATACAATTAAAAAATATTTAATTGAGTGAAACAGAATAGATCATAACTTACTTTCTAGTTAGCTACACAAATAATGCATTTTCATTTTAGCGATAGCAAAACAATAATAATATTAAACTGAACAGACAAGTGAATATCAAAGAAGTATTATTTTTTTATTGAATTATTTATGTGAACAGGAAATAATTTTGATAGCTTAACAAATAATGATATTATGAGGATTGTGAATGATGAATGGAGTTTTTTTTGCGATATCAGGTTTACAATTCTTGCAGTAGAATATTTATAATAATAAGACGGCACAATAGAATATGCAGTATTTGTTATAAACTTTAAAAACTTTATGTAATTTTATAAATACAATAATACTATTATAATCAATACATTCTCTTAATGCAAGAATAAAATACATTTTACCTCTTTTAAAAAATGTAACTTTTTAAACGTCTGACTGAACGTATTTTATTTTCAATGGGTATCGATGAATGCATTGTACATGTACAGTGTTGAATTTATGTAGTTTTATAGTAATGTACGGTTCACGGAGATGTTGTATCACTTTGAATTCTTATAAAAAGAACAACAATAAATAACACAGTCAATATAAATATTTTAAATTGAAAAAATATGATTTCTTTCAGTTCTTAGATTGGTAAATTTAAAACAAGCAAATGGTTAAAAAAAATTAGAATTACAATTTTATAACACTTAGCTGATATTGCTTCGAAGCTTATAAAATGTTCAATAATTCTTTTTGATTTATTTTGGTATGTGAAAATGATAAGTACATGTTACAAAAATATAATGTAAAAAATCTGTACAAAAATTTCGCATCAAAATACCAATCCTTTATCTTTTGTGGAATATAAAGTTATTTTAAAACAAATCTGGCATCAATTAATTTCAGTATAAGCTTAAAATGGTTTATAGGAAGTTTAATTGTGTACTTGAATGTATATATGATGTAAACACACTATCATTCAGGTAATTAATTTATACTGAATGAGCGATAAAGAGTTAATTTGTGTCCTATAATTTGTGACTATAGAGTAACATCACAGTAAATGAAAACTCAGCGAACAAACACCACTAAATTTTTTACTAGAATATTGTCTAATTTGATTGTAACAAGTTTTTGTTAGTAGTTTTTAAAACAAACAAAAAATATAAATAAAATCTTATTTCAATATAACTATTTTTGAAACAACATCATTAACTGTTTATTCACTGGAAAATTGCAATTAAACACCATAAAATTATAAATTAAAATTTTTGTGTTAATTATAAATATTTTTACATTATTATTATAACATTATTAATGTGATATCAAAGTATGAATTAATAATGAACTTTAAAAAATGAAAAACTCTTAACTGTTTATTTAAAGGTAAAGTCAAACTTTTATCTGTTTGTTGAACTTCATAAACTTAGTATTGTGAAATTTATTACTATTTGAAAAAACCATTCAGAAACTTAAGTGAATTTCTGTGATAACTATTTTAAGGATTCAGCTAGGCTTTGAAATTAATATTACATTTACCTATTAAAAATTATATGTGCGTAAATTATTACTTAACTTTTAATTTATAATGACAGTTAAACATTAAAGTACTTTTTATTTAAATGATAAAACATGTAATACTTCATTTAACTAAGGAACCTAAACAAGCGACATTTCATTATATATTTCATCATTTACCACAACTTTTATGAGTCTTATTACTTAGTTACGAGCTAAAATATAGAAAAAGTTTTATGGAAAAATAATAGTAAATTTCTATATTTCAGCTGGATAATGCCCATTGCTGTCGTATAAATTACTCTACATTTTTAAGGAGTTTTGAGGTACACGCAATGATCTATTATTTTATCAATCAACTTTAAACTATAAATATAGTTATTTAACGGGTAAACTCTTTATCTATCGGAATTTACCCCAAAAAGCTGGGGCCTTCAAATTCCTATTCCAGGTTTCTAGTTAAACAGGTTGTTGGTCTCAGCAGTTTGAGCTTTTCTCTATTCAGCGTTATGAATAGGGTCCTGATCTTTTAAGTGATGTAGGATATCGCGACCGCCATCATTTCAAGGTTGTTTAGGCTAACACTGGTAAATTGAGGATCTGGGAGCTTACGTCGTCAATCGGGCGTGCCGAATTCAATGGTATCAGACTCGATTTGACTTTGGTTCAACTTTGATAGACACGGTGGGTCTTGTGTCCTCCTGCGCGCATGATCCTTTACGGGCAGGTGGTCGCACTCTGATTTCGGGCTGATTCTCCATCAATTCATTGTGGGACAATGTGGGACATTGTGGTTCTAGGTGGTGTTTTGCTATGTACCCGAAATAACAGCTAAAGATAGTAGTGGTATTGTTTCTGCGAAACCCTCTAGGGAAGGCTTTCACTATACTGCATGATAAATAACTACGGCATTGTGTAATCGTCATTCGCTGTCTTTCTTATTATTGTTACAGGTAAATATCTTGAAGTGTGATCTTCTGATGTGATCTAGTGAGTCCAGAGATCTTCGCATCAGTAGCACCGCTGTATGGGGAGCCTATCCGATCCCACCAAACCTCGAACGGCAGGAGTAACTATGACATTTTTAAGGTACACACAGATACCCTTTACTTTATCAATCAGAAAAAACTATAAATTTAAGTAATTAACACTTGCATAGTGTTTTTAAAGAACTCAAATAACAGTCCCATTTATTTTTGTTGATAAGAATATAAGATAACTAAAACTATCAACCTATTTATTGATGAATTATTTAGAGGTGTCTTTTCGGACATATAGTAAATGTACTGCATTAACTATTAATGATTTACATGTACACTTATGCTCCGTTCAAAGTACAGTTATACTAAAGATATCCTATATTTGGTTTAGCATATAGCTTTAACATGTAAATTACTAAAGTCCTCTCAGATAAACATGATAGCTTTCAAATACACTCAAGTGTCCTACATAAAATTATTATTTACAATGTATTTGTATGTATAATGTGAAAAATACCGATTTCTCATATTGGTTAAAGTAAAACAAGAAACCTGTGCCGTTTTTTTATTACGCAATATTATGATGGTGAATCACATAAGAAAATATAATTTATGTTTAAAACAAACCAAATACCAAAAGCTGTAGAAAACTACTTCTTTATGTAAAATAGTTGCAGAGAGTTGAATATTTTATTTTTCGATTCGAATTTTTCCTATAATATTTTTTAAATCTCTATGTACACTACTTGAGACCAAATGGTTAAATATCACTAACTTTAATTAAAAGCTATGAATATATATTCTCTATTACACTACATTTACGTAAAACTATATAAAGGGTTATTTTATTTAGTAACCTTCACTGAATTTTAAGTGAACAACGTGATATGGACTTTTTTCGAATTAGTTTACTTTTAAAAAGAATCTTAATATACATATACGCTTCAGAGCCTTTTTTTTTTGTGAGTGACAAAAAATTATTCTTTTAGTAAAATAACTTTATAAACTTATGATATGACATTTAAATTAATTTTGAACGTAAAATAAATATGATCTGTGAACATAAAGAGAGATAAAAATCTATTTTTGACTCACAAAATTTCACAATATTAAAACAAAGAAATTTAGATGTAAACGATAATTTTAATTAAAGTTAATGCTTTTTTCTAAAATTATTTTTTCAGTTTATTTAATTTCTACATTAGTCTACAATCTTATAGTTTTACAATTAATAGAGAATTATACTCAGCTTTGTTTGTTTACGTAAATATTGACAGTGTTGTCAATGTTGTTATGGATGAAACTTGAATATATAGTCAAAGCAAACTGAATTGACGTGCTTACTGTTACACGAGTGGCACAATGTACCCGCAAAATAGAAGGGAGTAATGAGAGGACGAAAAACCGGCGGCGGTGTATTGAAAAACGGACGAATACTGTCGACCAAGAACATGATGAACGATGTGCTTACTTTAGAATTACAATATTGTCCTGAGCACCCCTCGTACTACTTAATTGCCAGCAACTTCAAAAAGGGTTACTTTCTATGCCATCGTGCATATATAGTACGTATCCAAAGTACATACGTTCGTAGCTAATGGCAAATAGTAATTAGGTCGTTTGCGGCCGCGAAATATATTGCCGACAGGAATATAGCATAAGATTTCAGTGTTTAATGAACTCATAAAAAAAAAACCGACAAAATATTAAGCAAAACCTTAATCACCAATAGAGTTTAGGGTGTTAAAAAAATTGTCGAAAATCGTATAAAGAATCAGTACTGTGGTGTGTTATTAAAATTACGTAAAAATTGAACAGCAATATTGTTCATGATTAATTATTATCGGATAATGTTTTACATTACTTTAATTGTAATAAAATATAACAATATATAGAATTTATAATACTATAAAAATAATTGTTATAGTACTATTTTAATAAACTTTTGGGTAAATATAAAATAATTACAACAAAACGACATTTAGTATATTTACTAAAACAAATTTTTCTCAAACGCATTGAAATATACAGAGTTATTCATTTATCATAATTCATTTAATTGATCGAACAATAAGAACAATATTGATTTTTTATTTAGTTAAACGTTNATATGAACAATATTGATTTTTTATTTACTTAAACGTTTTCCTTAATTTATTATTCATGAAGTATTTTATATGTTCATGCCTTATTATTAATATAATCAACATCTTTCTTATTAGATAATGATTTTATTAAAAAAATAACGACTTTTGAAAATTATTGACATGTTTAAATCTAAGCTAGAGGAAGAGTATGACTGGGGAATTTCTAATTATAAAAATAGCAACACACAAACTTCATCTACAGCCATTGCATTTAACTGTTAATAACTTCCGAAATACTGGTCCAAATGTTGTTATCGACCAGTAATTTTCTTAATTAGATCAATATCTAATAAGTATGCTATTAATTATATTAATAATAAGAGATGAACATAAAAAAAACTATATGGTTAAAAGTTGAGAGAAGCATTGAACTAAAAGAAACAAATAAAAAAATAATTATTTTTTTATTTATTAATTATAATTAATATTATTCTTATTTTTCGATCAATTAAATGGTTTATGTTAAGTGAATATATAAATAATTAACCGGCACTCTGTCTATGCAATTTCAGTACACGAATGTACTATTCTTTGTATATTGCCTACACGTGACTCTGTCAAAACTGCGTTTTAAATATAAATTTAAAAACATTTCAATCTCTCACTAAGAAAACACTATAAATTATTACAGCTAGTTTTTATCAATACTTAAAAAAATCGTTAAATAAAAATCCAACGACATTTAAGCTGTTGTGCAATAATAGAATATGATAATTTCGTCGTTTTATGTAATTGGTTTAACGACGCATATTTTAATAGCATGTTTTTTCATCACAGTATCACGCACAAGTGATAGCGTCTAAATGTAATAAAACCACGTAAAGTCAATGTACTATACAGGTGATCCAAAAGATAGCGTAAAAGGTTTTGTTAGGGACTTTTATATATGTCCATAAAACGCTTAAATGATCAAAGTTTGAAAAACAAATTTCGAAGAACTCTTTATTTTTTAAGGTGCAATAACATAAAATAAGAAAAAAATTACACGATTTTACGATACTATCTAATAGTATGCTGACAATACGAATCAGGTTAACTATTTGGCTTCTTTTTTTTTTTTTGTTTTTTCCTTCCGAGTGCCAGTGTGCCATTCCAATGACAATTTTATTGACGTTATATAATCTATCGTTTCGAACTGTAGTACAAGCGTCTCCCAAAGTTTGTTGTACAACACAGTTTTCAATTATTACATGAAAATTTAATGCGATTTTAATGGAATTTTCGGTAAGTTTAATTTATTTACGAGTATAGGGTAGCCTGTCTACCACTTGGCAATAATTCGTTATGTTTGAAAGAGTAATTAAAAAATATTCTTAAGCTGTAATGGCTTTTCAAAAGCGAGGCGGTATAAAACAACTGCAGGCCCGAATGAAAAACGATCACTAGAGTCGAATGAAATAACGTGTGGTACGCGACTTGCGTTTAATTGCTGTTTCGATTTATGATTTTACAATAATAACGTAAGTTATCAAAACTATTTTGAACACAGTGTTACAATTTTACGTTTATTCGTTTTATTGCTTGGTCAAAATCGCATGACAACAGCTCCTCCTCTATTCATATAGAAAACGCGTAAAACCTTATCAAGAAGATCAATGTTTTATTCGAAAATATAATAAATAAAAAAATGTTGCAATACTCTCGATACAAACGTCATTGAGCACATGTAACTCGTTTAGATTAATCAATGTTTGAATTCTAACCTACTTTCGTCTTGCTGCTCTTTTACAGTCATTCGTACGATGATTTTCACAGACACGCTACAGTTGTATAATATTATCAAAGCTCTAAGTCTTTACACGACCAGAAAACGCCATTACTTTTATAGTCCCTATTGTTTTTTCAAATCCATAAAAACTCCATGCACATAACTTTTGTACACAACCTCGTTTTCGGGTAAAAGTTAAATTAGCCACGCAGAAGCTGTGCTATGAATGTAATAAAAAAAAAAAAAAATCGCAAATAAACCACTACAGAAAAGTTTGATCGAAGCGCTGATATTGAACGATACCCATCGGTGTAATGTAAACTATATTAAAAGGTTTAACGGTTCAAACTAAAATTATAAATTTATCTCTCGGTCCAAATTATCTATTTTTGCTTTGTTTGAAATACGGTTGGTTGAATTAAAAAATAGTTATATTTTATCAGACGTTAAAAAATACACTCGTATGAAATATTATTAAACCAATATAATTTTCAGTTCAAAAATAAGACCGTGAAATGTTGTTATCAAAAACGATTATGCGGCACCAAACCATCGATTTTATTTGGAATAAAATAAAACAAACGTACCACGTATTGGGTAGTGATTGTGAGCTCGATTGTATAATAATACTTATTATTATCAAAGGGTTAAACGTTAGCTATTGTCAGAATAAATAGCATTGGGATTTGACCCAATATCGTCTGATTTAGAAGCTCAACGTCCGACGACTTTTAAATGTATTGTGTAAGTTCACCATTACCACCATTTCGGTCGACCCTAACCTAATCACACTCGTAGGTCTCGCAAGGAGTAGACACGACCGTTTCCACATAATAATTCGCGGTTCGTTTAGCTTCTACGCTCGGGTCAGGTATGTGAGTGGATTGCCAAAAAACAAACAAAATATGTGGTATAAGCATACATCCATATATAGGTATATGCGTACACACAGCCTTCATGTGCAAAAAGACGGTGTTACTTTTACACGGGGTGTATTGAAAGGCAAGTATGTAATATGTTTCCTTTTTCACGGGTGCTTTATGTGCCAATTCTACACCTAGAGGCTGTAATGAAATTTCTGAAACGATCTACGCCGGTGTTTCAAGAGGGTAGATGAAATACGAACGTAAAGTAACTAACAACGTGATAAATTTTGTTCAAACGTCGTAAACTTATATCAAACACTATTTGTATATTAGTCATTTTTGACTTTCGTGTGACCGTTTTAATAACTGTTTGCAAGTTTCAAACGCATTTTATGATTTTTAAGTAGTAGTTAGAAGTTGTGTCATCCAATTTTCCCAGAAACTCACTCGATACCAATTATAGTGCAGAAATAATACTTTGCTATGCAAATGATTATTTTAACACTACTGAAACACGTCTAACAACTTNATGCAAATGATTATTTTAACACTACTGAAACACGTCTAACAACATTTGGGCATAAAAACCACACGTACATTCGAATCATACGAGTAGTACGTTAACTTCATTATTGGTTTTAGTGGTGGTATTGAAAACTTTGATATAACAAATGGATCGAGCTAGAGGGCTAATTGAAACAAGTGTTCAGAAACTACAAAGTTACTATAAGCCATCCGCAGCTGATGTATGTACGCCAATCGAATAATTACAATTGATTATTTTGTCGAGAAACTTAATTCAACTACATAATCATAGGAAATTCCAAAACCGTTTTCACAGAAAACTAAGAACTGCTGTGACTAAAATAACAATTCTATTAGTTCTACGAATAAGCCTCCGCGGTTGTATAAAAACTCACTATAAATTATACAAAGCTAATTCTAACACAAATCTTATATATATATATATATGAATTTTCAGACTGATAGGAATGAATAAAAAACGAAAAACGTATGTTATATGACAAACTACCAAATAGACACGAAGACAAAACTGTTTTTGTTAGCTTTTCAGAAAATGAGTAAAATTACTTTTTCAAGTTGGTCATCTTGTTGGTACACAATAGATATTGAATTGAATACACTCAATGTAATATATGTTGCTACCCGGCGCCAAGAAACGGCTGTGGATGTGTTAGGCGATGTATTTGTATTCTAAAAGCCACGACAATCCACAGTGTAAAGTGCTCCGGACCGTGAGCGAATGGCTTTAAAGTATATAGGTTAAGGAAAAATCAACATTTCGGATAGTTATTTGGTACACTTTTAACAAGTAGTTTTACTAACAAATTCGGCCGGGGCCCAAACATCTCCTATATGACCATTTTATTGTTTGGATGTATGTGCTTGACTCGAATTTATCTGGAAGTGACAGATAAACAAAATAACAAATAATAAATATAGACGTTTTATTTTACGAGGAAAGAAAATACTTTTGATAAATATGCAACGAAATAACAATGTTGGTTCATCTTTTTGAGTTTCGCGACATTTTTTTGTTGAAATTTAAACTTAAACGTTGATTAAAAGTATATACGAGATTAGAGGACTTTCAAGATTGATACTTAAGTTAACTAACGGCTATAATTACTAATATATTGTTTGCTTTTAATGAGTTCAGTTTGTTTAATTAAAGACGTAGTGCTGAGAGTAAGTAGACTATAGTTTGTAAGACCATTACAGCAAGAGCTCTAACAATGATCGAAATTCTTAACAGTACAATAGTGACTGCTGTAGGTTTTTGATTATATAAAAGGCCTTTTGTCACTAAACTTTTTCTTTTCAACAAACATAATTTAAACGACCAGTTGTAGACTCAATCGCGTTTACGGTAAACATAATGTTACGTTTAGATATTTACCGTTTTTAAACACCGTGCATTTCTTTTTCAAAAATACAAACGAAATGTTTTATTCAATTTAAATAAGATTCGTAAACATTTAGTAATTGAATTAATAATTTCAATCAAAAGAGCTAAACCCATTGAAAACATAAGCGATGATTATTTTAATTAGTAACTGTGCCAGTATCAACAGATTTTTTTTTTTAGTAATGAAATAATTAAAAAAATTAGGATTACAAATAATTCTATTGTAATATACCAAAGTCATTCAGCTATGACACGTCTGATAAATATATTTTCAACTGTTCCCGAAAATTGTAATTTTGTGAATCTGGTGCGTGATATCCACAACTCGACGAACAAACACATAAATATTACTACACTGCACTGGTAATTTCATTATTCGCACGCAATAATTATGACACTTGATTTGCCGTTGTTTCGCTGTGATCCCACACAATATAACACTTCACACTAATACCTTACGAAACATTTACAAATCGCAACACAATGTTATTTCGTCCAACGGTATTCAGTGGAATCTATTTGATTTATCGAAATGCCAACAATTAAATGATTTCTAAACGTTCTGAAAGTATGCGTCATTTGATAACCGTGCGAACATTACAAGCTGTTATGTTAGAACAACAGCTGTTAAACAATTTCGACAGGCAAACCCATTCACATGTGCTTGAATCCTGTAGGTGCACAACAATCAAAATGCTTGTAGTTTTTTGTTCATTTTGCAATTTTAATGATGACACACGCGATGCCTGATAATTTACATACAGCACAACACTTTTAGTGCCATAACACGCAGAACAAACTACTTATATGTAACAATAATAATGTCACGAGCAACGCGCTAGGTGTTATCAGCTGGGGTAAGAATGAGGGGCGGCACAAAGAACCAAGTACTTTACCGGTAATATTGTGTGCCACTTGCTCTGTCTATACCGTAACACACACTCCGGCACATGAGTATTCCGATGCAGTAACAATAGTTATAATTTATAACAATAATATTGTAATTTTATCCGTCTCCCGGGTGCACTCTGGAGAACCCGACAAAATATTCTTAAAGGTATTATTAAACAAGATGATTCAACCCCGCTGAGTTTGCAAACACTTCTGTAATTAAGTGACCCGGAAGTACGGCTGTGGGCATTGTGCTCATGACGCTGTTGTACACATAAATGTAAACGCACATCCGTCTCCTAAACGCTAAAAGTATATTGTTAAGTTTTACAGCACACGAATAATTCAAGAATACAGTTCCAGTTTATATGATATTTAATCGTTACTATTTGTGTGTTGTACCGCTCAAAAATGGACACGAGGAACACAATATTTAAGAGAATCGGTGACACAAAAATATTTATTTGCAACATATGCAAAGATTTACGACTTATCAACATGTATCTATTGCATTGCAGTGCCAATGGAAATTCATTTAGAAACGTTGACGTGAATCTATCAATAACGACATTGACTAAGAGATAAACCGACGCCATAAGCAATATTGTGTAAAATGAAAAAACTTAAATGAATGTGCCTGATTACAAAAGATAAAATAACATTAACAAACCTGAAACAACGGTGACAATGTTTTGGTTCGGGTTTAATTTAGCAGATTTAAAACTTGGATAATTAAAATAGTTATAAACTAAGTTTCTGGTTATCTTTTTAATTTATATGTTAGAAAAAGCTGTATATTTTCACAAATATATAAAGCGTAAGGTCAACTTTAAAAAGTTCATAAAAAACTCATGAACCATAAACTAATAAATTTGTTTTAATACCGAGTTTTTTTGACAAAAAGATATTTCATAATATTTTCGTGTGACAACTGAGAATTTCACTAACAAAAGTACAAGTTCTCTACACGAGTGTTCAATGGCAAAAGTCATATATACGAATATATATTCGTATTGACCATATGTAGGGAAAATAACCTCATAAGTCATAATAAATCGCATTTAGAAGCTATATTAAAGTATACGCGCATATGAATATCAGTGTAAACTATGTTTGAAAGATTTTGTTACATCTTGTAAGTTTCTATTACGAATATTTACTGTACCTATAAAATATGAATATAAAATGTATAAAGCGCCTTCGGTTTTTATCAGATCATCATTTTCTACTATAAATATTTGATTACTGAAAAATTACAACACATGCAGATGCTACTTTGAAAGATACTCGTATTTCACTTTAATATCTCTGTCGTAAAACGTTTTTTTCATCTATATTTATCTATGTTTCCGGGCAGGCCAACAAATATAGATTGTTACAAAAAATCTATAATCAGTTACTTTTAAAGAATACATTTTTACTTTTATGACGCTGATCAATTCAAATAGCTATAGCGTTTCGATGTAGTACAGTAAACTGAATATTAAACTTTTTTTTTAACACTAAATAATTTGACTTGACTACCGTCGTTGTTTTGTTGTGTTTTTTTTATTAACATATCTATTTTACAATATTAATTAAAAAGAAGTTTTTATTTTAATATGAATAAATCATTTCAAATTTTTGGGTATTTTCCAGTGGAATAAAACTATGTTCGTTGAAAAATAAGACAATGTAAGCTAAGAAAAAACATGAAAAATATTGCACATTGCCGTACAACTCGTACACACATGAGCTGGTTTTCATAAATAAATCAGACGGTACAGTCAACATTAACCCCGAGTGAATCGTAAAAGGTAGCGTTTTATCATGAAACATAATTGAAAAATATTGTAGGAGGTTATAATTATCAACAACCAGCGTCATAACACTAGCTAAACAACAAGTTTAACTTCGAATGTTAACATAATTATTTTATTCAAACGTAGAATATAAAATAAAATGAAAAATACGTTCGATCAACACTAGAGAAATTTAAGTATTTTAAATACGAATCATTCGGTTTTATTTTTCACTGCAAACAAATTTTTATTTCTGTAAACAATATATTTTCAGTTTACATAGGTCTATTTAACACAAAATAAACAACAACATTACGCTGTTTATATAACAACTATCGAGTTGATAATATCTCCGCGATCGGTCGATTTATTTATAACCAATTCATAACCGGAAGAAAACAATTTTTTTAAAAGAATATATTACATCACCCAAGCAAAACGTATTTTATGTTAAAACGTTATTTCCTCTATAGCCAACTGACATAAATATATTTTTCAAATCCGTATAGAGAATTTGGTATTGTTCATATTTGTAAACGAATTACAATAAAATGAAGTTATTTGAAAAACAAAGAATGATTGAATTGTTTTCAATCGACTTAAACAACAATACTTATTAGAGAAATTTATTCGCTCATGATTAAGTTTTTTTTTTTGTATAAAGTTAAAATTGTGCAGAGGAAATTATTTTCTTCCGAGTTTGTTATGGTGTACTATAAATACAATAAAGTATTTCTTATAAAGTTTCCACGCTATGTTTTCTATCTTAATTAAATTTTCATTTTTGAAAGTTAAATATTGATATAACAACAGTTCGAGATGTTTTAATTCTTTTCAAAAATATAAACGAACTTCCGTCGAGGAACTCCTTCTTCACACCCTTAGCTAAATTTGTAAGTATATGCCATTTTCTAAGGGTAATTAAATAACTCATGAGAAAGACTGGAGCTGGCTGTAATTGAAAGCACATTTATTTCATTAGAGCTTGACTGCAGTAGTAATTGTAAATATCAAGTATACAGTGACAGAAATGTGTCACCATAATCTAGAACCTTCGTTTAATAGAAAGAAAAATATTCACATAACTGTGTGTATTGTTTAAAACATTTGAATTTAATAAATTATATTTTTAACAATTAAACAATATGACAACTTTGAATTCATTAACTTGAAATGTTTTTTTTTGTATATAAGTAATACTCGTGTGTGACATTATAGTAATTTACAATGGTAAATTAATTACTATTGTGGCAATAGTAATTAATTTTTTTTTCGGAACCTTAAGACGGGAACATCATTCATGTAAGCTGATTGTAATTCATTGGCTATGACTTGAGTTTCTAATTACTTAACAGTATTTATTTCTTTTTGGTTTCTCTAGTAACTGAGACATTGAATCTACTTCAAAATGGTTTTTAAAGAGTTAGAAATAGCTTTATAGATGACAGGCATTGAGAGTTATAATATGTCAATTATAAATTCTTTTGAGAAAAAGGTTACGACTTACGAGACAAAAATGTTAAAAGATATACATCGTAAGGAAACTTGAAGAAAAGCCGAGCAATAAATCTTTTCAATAATTTATAGTTGCTTTTGTCCTTTAAATAGCTAAATTCAAGCGAGGAGAAAAAAAAGAGATATTTTAGAGCTGAATTTTTTCTCCTATGATTACTAAAATTTATTTTTTTAACCTATTCTAACCGCATAATGCTAACGTCGTAGCCCAAGCTTAGAGTTCACCTTGGAAATTGATGGAAGTAATATAACTTCACACAATCTCTATGAAAAATTATACTTAAATAGTAATAGACAGAAAAATTCCAAGTTTAAAAGTTATTGTGGCTATTGTATTAAATAATGAAACTTATGAGAAAAAACGTAGTTCATATATGATAACTAAAGCAAACTTTTTCGCAGTTCATTTTTTTAATGCGAAAAAAACAACCTATTAAAAATGTAAACCCATCTCGAGTTTCGACTTATTATAAATAATAACACATCAT
Organism: Daktulosphaira vitifoliae; assembly: GCF_025091365.1. Taxonomy (NCBI): domain Eukaryota; kingdom Metazoa; phylum Arthropoda; class Insecta; order Hemiptera; family Phylloxeridae; genus Daktulosphaira; species Daktulosphaira vitifoliae. The sequence goes on from NW_026099580.1 coordinate 16,744, forward strand.
ACGTAACAAATGCTTATGCGGTGTAATTATATGTAAATCATACTTTTTATAATGGAGCACAAATTATTTTTAACCTCATATGTATACTTAAAAAATACAAAACATAACACTTTTTATTCCATTCTCATAAAATTAATGTGTTAATGTATCTGTTATATAAACATTTAAGTATCTAAGAATACACATAAATATTTCAACGGACTTAAATATTTTTTAAATACTCTAAATTACATGCATTTCATGTATCTAGTGTTCCTTACACATCTTATGTGATTAATAGGAACTTAAATTTTGCGAAATACTTTTACTTCATACGATTCCAAGAATTCTAAATTAATTTTGTTGTTCATTACCAAAGTAAAACATAAACTTAAAAAATACTTTGCATACTATGTAGGCATATTATTTGAGCAAACTGGTCTTGTGTATGTAGTTTGTTTATAAAATTATATCTAATTTTATATTTAAGTAAATATTTTTTTCTAATGAATTTATTAAAAAAATGTAGATTCATTATGTCGTATTGTTAATTATTTCCAAATATTATTTTTAAAACAATAGTTATTATAATAACATTTACACTATTTATGTAATTATTGCTAATGAATAAATCTCTTTTAGAGTCTATAACCAATTATAATGTTATTTCAACCAATCAATTGTTAACACTAATAATATGTTCGATAAAAAGTTCATCAAGAACATATGTATTCTATTCGTTTCGAAGTTGGCACAATATTATTGTAAATTTGTGTAGTCATATACATATAAATGAATATACTGAGTTTAAATAAAATAATACAAAGCCATACATTTAATACATCCTGAAATATGTCATAACACAAAAAATGTATATAACCTCAATAAATTTCAATAATTAGATAACATTAATCAGTTATTAAGTTCAAAAAATTAATGAATCACGCTTAAGATTAATATTATCTTGAATCTCGTATATTATATTATGGTAATAATAATTTCTCTTTAGTATAAGTTAATATATAATAAAAAATAAAGTACATTTAAAATAATTTAAAAAGGGTACGTTCATAAATTACAATTTCAACTTTAAACTCTTTTGATTTAGAGATCTTAACTTCGTTTTAAATTTGATATCAAATTATTGATATTGAATTAAAAAATGTGAAAGGTTTCTTTTTAACTTAAAAAAAAATTAAGGTAAAAAGATATCGCCTTATGATCATTTGTCCATTCAACGTGACAACACATTCCCATATTTTTTTTTCTGAATTCTGTTTACTTTTTAGACGTTTCAATATATTGACGTTTCTAAAAATCACAAAAACTTACACATCTGTAAGGTTTTTTATGCTGTACAAATAAGTTATATGAACTTTCTTCATGACATAATAATTTGTTGGACAATGACGCTTATGGCTACGGAATTAAAATGAAACATAAACCCTTTAAATAATGTCCATTTAGTTTTTCCAATTCAAACTTTCCGTTGACACTTTATCCTTCTGTTTTTAATTGATATAATTAAATCAAGTTCTATTGAATAAAATCCAGACTATTATCAAAAGTTACTATTAATTTAAACTCATTTTTTTTTATCCTATCTTAAAAATTATTATTATAACACTATCTTTTATAAATTATATACATTTATTATTTAAATAATACAGAAATTAAATATTAAACAGTTACTTAAATTTAAAATAAAGCAAACACAAAATAAAACTAAGACAAATAATTTAAATGGTAGCACTTAGTATTATTATTAATTAAAAGTTATTTATATAGATATTATTTACTATCCTTATATATTATTTTTTAAGTTAATCAACTAGTAATTCTAATACCTAATCACTCTTGATAATAAGATTTTTAAGTATATATAAATTAATAATGACCATTCAAATTTAATTTTTGAACAGTTTAAGATGTTATAAATTCAATTAAATTTAGAAACTTATTATGTCTATAAAAACATAGACGTGAATTCATGCATTTACTGAATGTGTCATACGTTCTGCTTCATTCTTTAGCACATGACATAAAAATTTAACAAGAGAATATATATATTTTTTTTTAATGAGTAAGTATTTCATAATCAGCTGAACACGTACTATTTATTAATATTAATATTTTAATATATTTGAACAAAACAGTTTCGAAATATTTTGGCTTAATTCCCACTATAAAAATATTTAATGATTTTGTGCTCATATATTATATTTTACATGACAAAAAAATTTATTTAACGTATTATTCATAACAAAACGGTAAATTATAATAAAAAATGACAATAATTAAGATTTTAAAGACCTAAAGAATGAAAATTATTCTGTTTACAAAACATTACATGATACAAAATAAAAATTATGTTAACAATTTCGTATTATTTAATATAATTATTCTTGTGATGATTATTATTCCAAAATGAGGGGCTTCAACAAAAATTAGTATATTACAGTTTTACTTATTTTGTTATACCTTTGAAATATTTTACGCTGAAAATACTTTTAAACAAAATATTAAAGCTTAATTAGCAAATATTTCATGAAAGTCTGGTAGTCAACTTTACCGTGTTAAGATATTTCTGGAAAATCGTTTTTGCTTTTTACTTCATTTTAACTTTCATTTTTCATTGGTAACCAAATCATTTTTTTACAAAACAATCTAAAGTATACCATGTTTTAACGTTTATGAGATTTTTACATTAATCTTCCCAAATTAATGTAAAATATGTTTTCAATGAAGTTCTATTTTTTATTTATTACAAGGGCTATGTTTATTCCATATTTCATAATATATTTTACGATAGTTTCATACAGTATTATTTTATACAACCAGATATATGTCAAAAATAACTGAATATTGATTATTTCTATATTTCTTTTAAACTAAAAAAAAAACTTTACTTGTCAACAATAATTTCATAATTTAAAAATAATATTTTTCTAATATTAGATGATTTTGAAGTATAAAAAATTGAAACTAAATAAGTTAACAATTTTCTAAATGATGATACAATTCTAAAGCAAAGTTACGTGTCAAATATATAAAAAAGTAAATTGAATAATTTCACTCAATTTGAACCGGAATGAAAATCGTTCGCCAAATTCCGGTCGTGTTTTTCAAAGCACAAGAAAATACGACATGGCTCATCAAGTCATTTTTATAAAAATAAATATTAAAAAAAATGAAAAGAATCAATGGCAGTTCAGATACTCAATTTATTCTAGAAATTTTTTTGTAGAAAAGGCTTTTTAGTCTTAATTGATATTTGTTATTAATGATTTTGATAAAATATTTTCGTATTCTTGTTCTTGCTGATGTAAATATTTATTTGATTCTATGGATGAGTCAATAAAACAAAAAATTGATAGTTTTTATAATTGGCGTATAAATAATAGTTTCCATGTTAATACTTTAAAATACTCAGAATTTTCACCTTCACACGTTGTAACTCGTGTAATGTTTTATTTTTGTATAAAATTGATGCTGCCATGTTAAATAAAGTGAGCCATATTAAAGATTTAGATATATTTTTATAGTTTTGTGCACATATATCAATATTGTACACGATGCCTTACGAGTTTTTGGTTTTCTTTAAAGAAATTGTTAGGATTTTAATAATGTTTCGTGTCTAATGGTGTTATATTTTTCTCTTGTACAAGGGTTAATTACATGGTCACCTTACCTATTTTGGAAGTAAAGCAGAGAATCTTCAAAATCAGTTATTACGTATGATGGATGACGTTAAACTGAATAAATTTAACATTGACATAAATATAATATTCTAAAGATCTTAAATTTTAATGTAAAAACGCTTGTAAATCGTAAAAGAAACGTTGATAAAAACTTGTAACAAAATACTGATTTTGATTTGTTTTTCAATTTATTACTGAATTGTTATTTATATTAAGATTAATTTTAATATGAATAATAACGAAATTAAAATATTATACGGACTTTATGTGTATTGTTTTTAAATAAAATTGTCCGTACTCTTTGATGCGTTATAATTGCACGAATAATTAAATTTACATACGTAAATACTATAATTTAATCTAGACCATGAACATTAAAAATGTCAGCAATCAGAGTAGAAATATAATTCTGTTGTTTTCAAGAACAAAAATTAGTTATTTCTATGTGTCTTACTTGATGTGCTAAGGAGTGTGACGCAGCACGTGGCGAAGATGTAATTTTTGATCAGATTAGCAATTTTATTTAAACTACACATTCGCATGATTCGGTAAAGTTTAAACGTTTGATAATCATAATATTTAATATACCGATTGTACAATTATCGTTTGTTTAACTGGTCCCGTAAATTTTAACGGTAAACGCGGCGGACTTGGATGTCGTCGGCGACGGTGAACAACACACATTCGGTCCTAGCCAGTAAAAACCAGACAAAGCTCGTGTTCATTTTGTGGGAGGAGGGGTTAGAGGGATTAGAGGTGACTGTAACGGCTACCGACACGGATGGGGAGCGCCAAAATTTTTTTCAAAGTTGACTACAACGCGCGCGAGCAAACTGTGTTCTGGGCGGCCGCTAATTGGCACCGGAGGTCCTGACGAAGGCGCCCGCAACGACGTCTGGCGAGCACACGTGCTCTGTCGACAGAGTATCTCCTCCAACTCGAACCGACCAATGTCTCCGAGTGTATAAACTCATGAATTCATGATCCGATCATGTTTTCAAACATAAAAATTATAATTAACCCACGAATAAAAACCAGACACTATTTATTACAACACCAATTGAATGCAGCGACGTCAGGCAGTTGTTTAATGCAATAACAGGGGCTGTAAATTATATTTTATAATTTATAGTTTATAATTATAAACGTTTATTAATGTCGTTAAATGTTCCGAGCACCCGTTTATTAATTTACTTGGAAACTTAGTAGTGTGTTTTTACTGATGTTATATTTTTGGGGGTAATTAGGGGGGTTCATTCTCCTATAAAACAAAAAATATTTCCACGCTACTATGTAATCCTACGACAAAGTTGCACTAATTTAGAACCCTTCAAAATGACTTAAACAAAATTTATAGATGCATATAATTCACATCATTGATAATAACTATTATCTTTTTTAATTGAAAAAATGCGTACTTTGTACATATATTTTTCTGCGGTTTCTTATACCGGAAAAGTATAACACACTCTATAAAATTGATCATTATTTCTACACATTTTATAGAACATTATTACAAATGCTTCGATTATAACAAACATTTAAATAGAATAAAACCACAGGCCGCGGCTCTATTCTACTATATTTTTTGTTAAATACTATTAGGATATAATAGCAATATTATCAACCACAGAAAAAAATATTAGCTCTGCACAATGTAATAATAAATTTTATATTTTAAAAATAATTGAAGTTAATAGTTTAAAATATTTTATATTTTATCAACTACACATGATTCATTACTGTTCATTTTATCTTTCATACGTCATCGACAATCATAATGCATCGCATAGGACGTGAAATTCTCTACAAAACAAAAATGTGAAAAATTGATCTTTATTTACACCGAACAAAATAAGGTAAAAGATACTTTGCAACATGACACTAAAATTAGTAAAAATACACAAATAAATATTGTAACAAAACTTTAATTTTTACGTTTAAAAATTCTAATTCCAATGTGATTAATAAAAAAACCCAGCACAGGGGGTTCGCGGCACAGTGGTGACGTGGCATAGTTGGATCAAGTATAATGATATCTGACAGTGATTAAAATCACTATAAAAAAAAAACGCTTCGATGCAAATCTTTAGATAGTGTTTAATTTTAAAAAATTGGTGGATTATTCCAAAAGCTTCATAAACTGCTAGTTCCTTATTAATATCCTGATTAAGATAAAGTATGTCCAATGAAAAAGGGATTATTAAAAAATAGTATTTACCATAAAAAAATTATATTGATCAATACACTTTTCAATAAGTTATAGCATTATAAAGTTAAAAATATAAAAAAGAATTTTTTTACAAAAATCGTATTTTTTTTATTAAGTTTAATGTCTGTTTTCACCATGAAGATAAAATAAAGTCCGAAATTTTTTTTTTGCATAATAAAGATTATTACATTAGCTTTAATTTAAGATATATATAAAAGTGTCAGACCTTCCGGAACATTTTCAAAAGTTAAGTTGAAAAAGTTAATTTTTTTTGAAAAAGTTGTCATTTTAAATCACCCCTTGTTGGCAGGTTAAGGATTAAATTTATGAAAAAAATATACCAAACGAAAGGTAATAATATTACACATCTATATAAAAAAGAATTATATTGATATATTCATTTTTGAAAAAGTTATGGCACTTTTAAGTAAAAAAAATTGAAATAATTTCGAAAATTAGCGATTTTTAAATTTGTAATTTTTTTGGAGGTTTCCCCCATTTACGGGGAACGAGGGAATTTTTTTTAATTTTTGAGGGTAATGTCTTTGACTAGATACAATTTGTGATCTTTTAACGTATCATTGAAAGAATTCGGTTCGGTGAGAGCTGAGAAAAAGTGGTAACAGACACAAAAAAAAAAAAAAAACACATCTTAGTAAAATAATACCTTTTCAGCTTCGCATCGAAGCTAAAAATTTTATTTAAATTGAAAAATTGGCATTAAAATAAAAACATACATCATTTACATGATTAATAATTTACAATTCATTTTATACGAACATTCTAATATAGCTTTATAGAAACTTTTTAAATATAGAGTATTCAATAAGTAAGGAAACGGGTTTCAAGTATTCTCAATGTTTGTAACAACTGATCTGTTTCCTTACTTCCTGAACACTCTGAATGATTTGTTTTATTTAGATTTAAATAAAATAATTTATTTCTACTGTAAATAAACTAAAGGTATGAGTAATTGATCAGTATCTCAAGTCTCGTTTCTTAGAATAAAAATTATCATCAAGTTGTTTTTTTAATTAATACACAATATGTATTCATTAATAAATTACTTAAATAAAACATATTTAAATCGTTCTTCTTTTTTCATATAACACATTTTCTTTTATACATATTGTATTTGATAAATTATGAAAAAAAAAACATATTTTTTTAATACTGTTTTCTTAACATTATTAATTTCGAATGTAAGTAATTTATGTAAAGATATTCGATTTCTCGATAATCAATTTTTATGGAAAGCTATTTCAACTACGACATTGGCTTTATAATACATGTTTAGACAACCATCAAATATTCATTTTTTTTTTTTTATAAATAGTTTATTTTGTACTTATTAAACAATTATACTTCAGCAAATCATACTTAACCACAGTGCCGTCGTTAAGTTATGCGTGGTTTCTGTGTCAGGAGAGAGGGGTTAAAGTTTAAGTCATCAGTAAAAATATTAGTTCATGGTGAAAATAAAATTTTTTGTCGTTTTTAAAATAAAATAAATTTTAAAAAATTTTAGAAAATAGTAAAGTGTTAAACATGATAACTTTAACTGTTTGCATGAAAAAAAGAACTATTTTATAAGTAAGTTACATTTATTTCAAAGTTTTTGACGAGGAAATTTTTTTTATCGATTTGATCAAAATAAATTATGTACATAAATTATGTTAACATTTTAGTACTAGGTTAGTCTCTAGAGAATTGCACAATATCTAATGTCTATCAGTTGTTTTTATTTTTCTTTAGATAAAATCTCTAGAATTGTTTCCGCGTATTATTAAAAGAAAACTTTTTATACTGCGTCGCGGTATAAATCAAATCCAGCTCAATAAGCTTATAAACATTAAGTATATCTCCACGGGAATGTTGTTTATCAAAAATACTGTTCTTAGAATTTTCTTTGGATATATTCAATTAATTAAGGTTTTGTAAAACATGATTCAAGCAAATATGGAAACGCACCGAAAGTGAAATAAAGTACTTATAATAATATTAGAAATTACATAATGATTACATATTATGTAATCATTACAACTGCGATAGTATTAGAAATGAACATCAATTAAACTAACAATTTTATCTTCTTACGATCTCTCATACTCACACTACCATATATAAAAGTATTCCTTAGTGACGGTTTAAAATTTATTTAAATATGACATTAAAATGTTGAAAATTATTTTAAATATTTCGGTGGAAATTATTAATTTATTGTCTTATTTATTTGTACTTATTTTTTTTATAATTGGAAGTCATAGAATTGTAATATATTAACTTCGATGCAAAGCTGAAAAGCAATTTGAAATTTTACTAAATAATTAATATAGATTCAATTACTCAATGTTTATTCAAGCTGATTACTGGGATATTTTTTAGTCATTAAGTAAAATATTATTTAATTTTTTTCAATGCAACATAATTCAGTTCAGCAAATATGCCACAAGCAATCATTATTTATTTATATTGACGTTTGGTTGATACTTTAAGACACAAAGCCTTTGAAATATAATATTTGAAAATGAATAACTCTGATTTAAAAATGTATGTAAGTATATATTTTTTATAGGATCCTAATTACTTTTTTATAATCTATTATTGTACGAAAAGCGATTTAAGGATTTTAAATTATCTCAATATTAATAAGCACAATAACTACACTAAAATAAATTAATTAAGTATAAATTTTAAAATTTAAATAATTATTTACGTACTATTGCAATATTTTACTTTCATCAAATAAATTGAATTTACTTGCTATTTTTAGGTATTTTTATAAAAAAAAGTTGTATTGTATTATGAATATTAAATTTGATTCTTTTTATTGATGTGACAAAAGAGAAAATAATAATCTAAACTATTTTGTTTTTTATAAATATAATGAAAAAAACTTTAGAAATGAGGTAAATATTTACTTTAAACATTTCAAAGGCGTAATTTAAGATTTTCCTGTTGAATCATGTATTTAAATATTGTAATATTTATTATCTCTTGAATGGATTAATCTCAAATTTTGAGTGTTATAGTCATCTAACGACTATTTTAAATTTATATAATTTCTATTGAGTGTTATTCTAATAATAAAATTATATTGTTATCTATCGAACGTTTATATATATATTAATAAGGTACGTAAATATCAAATCAAACACAATGATCATATGTTTAAAGAAGTAAAAAAAAATTTTAATTAGATCACTCAGAAAATTTCTCAACTATCTTATATTGGAAAAGTTAACATTTCATCACATAATTCTCAAAGTACAAACAAATAAAATGAATAATTGTACAAGTTTATATTGGAAATACATCACGACAAAACTGATATTGAACTGTTTTAGTAACTCTTTAAATATGATAAGAGAAAATGAAGAGAAAACATTGTTTCTGTATCAGGAAAATAGCCATTTGTTTAATTTACACTTTCATTGCAGTTTATCGATGTAACAGTTTAACTGTCGGCTATAAATTACAGTTCTCGTAAATCTTCATGTTTAACCACAATAGTAAAACGATTATTTGTAAAATTTATTTGGATATTCGCCACGAAGTACTAATTCAATCACACCGAAAAAGAACATATGAATTTATTCAAAATTGAATTTCTGATCAAAAATCAATGATACCGTAAAATATAAAAAATTTTATGTGTTATATGGATATAATTATTAACTAATTGTTTGATTTCCCATCGTCTGCTATATTGCCACTTAAAAACTTGAAATAGTTTATTAGGAAAATTTCATTACTTTCTAATGATATATTTATCAATGGTGTTATTTCTTGAATACTAGAGTTTTAGTTTGATTGCATTTTTTATAGATTGTATTCTTTAATGTGATGTTATTTCTATATAAAGCTGCTTGATAGACTTCTTCAATTGTAACAAGAACGGCAATATTATTAGTAAAACGAATCATTGGTATTAATATTCCTCCTATTTTCACTCCAATTCCTTTCTGAGCTAACTAAAACTTTATTTTGTTAATTGTTTTTTAATTGCTTATCTTATGCCTCTTTGAATTCTACCAGTTGTTGATATTGATTGTGGCGTCTTGTTCTTCGTATATATTATTCAGAATACGTTTTTTTTTAAATACTTGTCCAATTTTATCTATAGAAAACTTTTTTTAAGTCCATAAAGATCATATAATTGATTTTTACCACCCAATTTACTTTTCTGAGTATTCTTAGCCCTTTTTATCCCGAAATGCATTTTAAAACAACCTAAGGGAACTAGTTGTAAAACATTACTTCCCCCGGGTTATCCAATATCATTTATTTATTATAAATAGCAAATAATAATATTTATATCATACAAATGTAAATATACATAATAATGAGGGAGAATTTTCAACTCTATAATAGATTTTTGATTCATTTGTCTTATTGAAAACTATATTATATTAATGAAGGCTTAACTTCTATAATCTTACTTAACCTTTTACCTAAAAATTATTGTTAATAATATTAATTTATATACTTAACGTATTTTTGTTAGTGTAAAATTCAGACACTGTACCTATATATTAAATTATGTGTTTTTTATTTTTAACTTGTAGAAATATATTATTTGATGTAGTAGCAAATTATCATATCAATGCTCTCGATGGAAAGGAACGTTTATACAAATATGAATTATATAACTAAGCTAAACGCATTTATAACGTCACAGATATTCTGTAATGAACAATATCACAAACAAACAAAAAATCGTTTTCAATATCGGAGTATAAAAAGAAAACATTTTGAAGAGATAGATAAATGTTATGGGAAAAAACTTCTACGGCGCAACAAACAACGGTTAAACACAAATTATGAGCAAAAGTTTTTAGTCTGTTAGCCAAAAAGGGGAGATGCTGTAACTCTATCGTAATGGCGACGGTCGACTATAAAATTTGACCCAATGGCCAAATCGGTTTACCTATATGTTTTCAATACTGTTATACACATATGTAGAAATAATAATAATATAAAATTATTTGATTTACACTTTAAATGGGTCGGTGTAAGGAATAATAAAAATTACTCGTAAAATGAATTAATGTTATCTTTTATTATCTTATTTGTCTAGCCAATAAATAACTTAATAATATAAAATTGCATAACACAACCTTAATAATTTCAAAACAAATTATAATTGCCAAGGTAATTTAATTTAATATTATTTATGTTGAAATTACAAAAATTTAGTCATATAATTTAGTTTTCATTTCCGTTATTTTTGTATAGTTCGAACATAAAAAGAAAATCGACGTAAATTATTTTTAAACACTTGATAAAAGTCAAATTACCGTATCTCTTTTGAAAGACTTAATGTAAAATGATAACCATTTATATAGAGATAACTGAAAACAATATCACATTATTCTAAATGCCTTTTTAGTCATTTTATTACTATTTATTTATTACTACTATTATTACATTTTTACATAGACTCGTCTGTTTTAAGTAGTTTTCGGTAAATACTTTGTATAACAATATTTATATATATATATATATATTTATTTTACCTTAAAACTCTATATACTTCAAGTTTTTATTTTAAATTATGAATTGATTAAACAAAAAATAAATCGCTATAAGATTTAAAATAAATGAATAAGTTAAAATCAAATTATTAGTTTATGAAATGCAAAATGAAGTTAACAGTTAAGATATTCGAAATAGTTTATATTTTTACTACAAAATAAATCAACTATCAACGATATGATTAATTTATTTATATTTAATAAATTATAGTTAGTACTATTTATAATCTTTTAATAATCATACAATGTATTAATTAACAAAATAAAGTAATTATTTCATCAAAATATTTTTTTCAAAATTGATAACACTAGTCGTGTATGAATTTTGTATTTTTATAATATTTATTTTGGATAAAACTTAGTGTATATTATATTATTAAATACATTTAAATCCATTTATCTACTTTTATCACATTACACGATATAGATTAAACATTATCTAATTGAAAAAACGTCTAATTACATAGTGTGTTATTGTCAATGTAAGGATACAGCAGTAGTTAGTTCATAAATAATACATTGAAAAAATATTACTACGTTCAAAACGGGTGGTTTTAATTAATTCTTTCTCCAAATCGTGATTATAATACAACAATTGAACAAGCAAGTTAAAGGAAAGTTGTTAAGGTGGCGATTTCAATTTTGTACTAGTTGATAATGGCTACTTAATTACCGTTTATCTAGTGTTAACGTAATCTCAGGTGTTATGTTCATAATTAATATAATGTGTAGTAACAGTTACATCTAATTTTCAGTCGGTTTTGATCTTCTTTCGAAAGAAGTTCAATGTGTTTATAGTAATTTCTGAATTTCCATTTGTATACTATAAACACGCTGTGCAAACGACTTCCACGATGAACGGTTGACGTTATGGTTATTACTTATAAACGCACTTAAAAATACTCAATTTTGATGACAACCGCAATTAAGATTTCAGTATCATCCTCGAAAGGTTCGAACTATTTTCCTCATGCCATGTCTCGTTCTGAATTATCTTTGAAAACCCGTCAGTAACAAATAACAAACTGTCAAGCACCACCGTCCACTTGTATTTGATCGTCAAAACATTTAACAACCTTATCTGAGTTACGAATGACTTGGGAACGTGTTGTTGAATATAGAGACATTGTGTGATGGATACTAAAGCCGAAAAAAATAATACTCAGTTTTTCAAGTCGTACACAGCATTTTTTTTAAAGAGGATTTACAACGAAAACATTTCCAAAGACCGTTGTCTCGCCAAATCCGTTCCAAAATAAGTCTATGTCAAAAAAAACAAGTCCGTTGCTTTTAGCGTCATATTGGTTCACAAAAGTAAAAAGAAGTTACGGTGTACATTTTTCTGTAATGTACTGTAAAAGACCCCAATTTATCTAAAAAACTAAAATCTGATTACGGTAATAAATGCCATAACGATATAGAATAAGAGTTGAAATGTTAATCGAATGTCAAATTCAGAGTACAAGTGGGTTATTTCATATCGTTAATAGTCGTGGAAGTATGCCAATAATATAAAAGCGAGTGTAAAGAATTTGACTTTTATTCATGGACACTTGAAAATTGATTAGTAATTTTACTAATAAATTCAAATTAAAACAAATTAATTATAAATCGTAATAACTAATTAATAAGATACTTAAAGTAATAAAAAATGAAAATTTATATTTTCAATTTGGTATATCGATTATAATTTTTTTGTTAAATAATAATTCTTATAAAAATTTAATGTATTCAGTTTTATTTATTTAAATAACTATAATAATCAACACGATGTTTGATTATAAAAAAAAAAAGATTTTTTCCAGTTATTTTGATGAAAAACTCATAACTATTGAAAGGGGAACTATCATAATTTCAATACGATTAAGTGAAGAGTGTTAGCCGACTACCAATTTTGAAATATCATATTATATTTTGTCCATAATTATTTTTATTTAAATTATAAAGCAAACAACTTGTAATATAATTTGTTTCATGTTATTAAATAATATATATTATTCAGTAGTTAATAAGTTTTAAATCCAATAACAATTTTGTCAATGAATACATAAAGTTAGTTTCTCGGTTATTTTATTAGGCTTTGATATTTTTTAAACATAAATTTGTACATAAAATTATTTTATGTATAAAATAATAGATTGCGTTCATTTAATTGAAATTTCTTTTATCTCTAAGTTTACAATTAGAATACTTATTATTATTTTCGTCAAATTTCCTAAAAGTTGAAAGTCATTTAACTTTATAATTGATTGTTTTATAGAGTTTATATCATTTTTGATAATTTAAGAGCTTAATGTTGTTTANGTATCATTTTTGATAATTTAAGAGTTTAATGTTGTTTATTCTATCAAAAAGGCAATTTATGATTTTATTAAGGTCACGCTTCATTACGACTGACATTGTTCTAGTACAAACTGACGGTTTCCATACTGGGCAATATAAAGACGACATAAATTTTTAACTTGAATTTAATTAATCTAAAAAACTCAAGCCATACTTACTGAATTCAAACAAATAAGTCATCAGACTGAAATTTATAAATACAGTTTCTTTGATAGAATTAAAATGTTTTTCTATGCAAAAATAAATTTTCACTTAGTGATTATATGCTTTTAAGTATAACATATTGTTGTTATCTCATAACTCATTAATTTTATATCTAAATAAGTTAATAAATACATTTTAGGTTTAAGGTAAAAGGCCAATAGTGATTTAATATTATTATAAACTTCTAAATTACGTTTCAAAACCTACATTAACCAATATTATCGCTTTTTGGTAAACTTTAGACAGCTCTTATATTTCGTTTTAGATATTACAAGAAGCTTAGGATAAGACCTTTATAGTTTTACTTCTGAAACGATAGCGAAATTTATAGAAATTAGTCTATAAATTTGAGATATATTTTTGATACTTGTAATATTTTGATAAAATACGCNCCTTCTGAAACGATAGCAAAATTTATAGAAATTAGTCTATAAATTTGAGATAGATTTTTGATACTTGTAATATTTTGATAAAATACGCATTCCAAGTTAACTAGCGAGATATTTAAAGGTTAAACTTAACTTGAATGCACAATATTTTAGATATTTCTAATATAAGTTTCCAGTGGTGTATTTACGGGGATTCTATGGGATCCGTACACCACATGGACATAAAAGTATAGTGGCGGGGATAGTGGAAGGGCAATTCTCCTGACTACTAACATTCTAAAAGCTGTGCGGATTTCCTCATAAAAAATGTTTAAATACGTCACTGCAATTCGTATTAAATCGTATACATATTATTATAAAAGTTAATATGATTAAAATATTGATTTTAAAATTTACAAAATACGAGAGACTGCTGGAAAATTAATTTTTTTATAATACTATAACATTTCATAAATAGTTTTCAGTAAAAAATAGTTTTAACTTTTTTTTATTAACTGATACATTGCATTCAATAAAGTTGATCTAGGAAAACAAAACTTATTTTCATAAAATGTTTTTTTTTCGACAAGTTTATAAGTTTAGTGTTGTAAATATCATGAGTGATAAAAACTTTCATGCAATCTTCAAAAAGACTAAATTAAGTAATATTGTTTTTCTATACTAGTTGTTTAAAGTAGGGTTGAGTTAGAACTTAATTAATCCGTTACTGAAAATGTGTTTAAGCAAGAAGGTTTACTTGAAATTACCTCTCATATAAATAAACGTTGTATTCTCACCTAAAAAATAAATTTTTTTACTTGAGATACTCACAAATGAATAATTTGAATGACTGTATTTTAATTTTTATAGTGTTAATTCAAGAAGTGCTTACTATTATTTTGTGCATTATGAGCACAGTAAATGTTCAACAAGCTAAATCTACAAATAAATAACAAGTCTTTCTAATGAAACAGCGTGGGTGTCTGTGTCAGTGTAGTAAAAACCATTGACGTTGTATTAAATCAGTGAACCACCGGAAACCTTATGGCACGTCTAGATTTAGAATGTGCGCGAAACCAACGTATTATCCCAATATCAATCATAAGAGCGGATGACAACGTTTTGGGTCGCGTCCAGTTTTGGTATTAGTTAGCTGTTAGACCGACCGCTGAACCCTAACGAGATAATGGGGCTAATATTTTTGGTACTTATATTATAGAAGGTGTTTTTGAACTATAAAAAATACTCAACAACGACAACGCGTGTAAGAGAGGGAAATAGTGCTCGTACCCATCTGCATCATTCGCCTTTCACCACACTTTAATCAACCCTTTCTAACTTGTGTCTCAGATGATATGTAGATATAATATTACTGGCAATTCAAACTAAAAGTAACACAAGGGAAATCATTATATCACTTCAAAGTTTTTTTTACTCATTTTTACACACATTGCGTTTGCACAAAAACATGCTCATCTATTGGTCTGTTGTACGATCTTCTGTCATTCTATTTTTTATCTTTCATACGTGGAAACCATACATCAGACGTAAAAAAGAGATTAAGGACACACTAAAAAGTCGGATTAAGGAATTATAAAATCACGTTTTTCATTTAGATATTACAGAAATCAAACACGAGGTAGATTTTTAAATAAAAATAATTAAATATATTTAGTTACTCACGTGTAACTAAATAATAAAAAAAATCAGATTTTATATTTATAATTGATTATTAATCTATTTAGCGAATAATTGTTTGTAATTTTAAATGTTCTTGGAAAAAAGTATTATTTTTTTGTCAAATTATTCCTTGTAGTCATAATAAAATTAGTTACTTAATTATGAACTTAACTCATAATTCATTATGGGTATGAACTTCAAAATATAACAATAGATTTCATTAGAATAAATTAGTTTTCAATTTGTATAAAGAAATGAACAATATTTTAAAGAATTACCTTAGGCTCCCAACAAACGTACCGGATATTTTGTTTGTGCCATACTAAAAATATTTCATAGGCTACTAATGAATTTTACCGATGAATTCAAAACTGATTTGACTATTGAACGACTTTTTGTAGCTATACATTATTTCGAAGTCATAATTTAGTCGTGGTATAAATGGATACTTCAAAGGAATTCATACATACCGAAATGCATACATTTAACACAAGTTACTTATTGTCACACATTCAAAGTGTAAATATAAAGCATAATAAAACCAATATAATTATTATTATAATAAATGTCGGTGAATATTACAGCTATAAATTATAGCTGCTATCAATGGTTTGTAAATTATACATTAAATATTACTTTAAAAAATAGTTTTTCAAGTATTAACATTTTTTGATTAATAAATAAAATATTTATTCACGAATTTTTTAAGCTTTAAACTTATTCATGATTTTAAATGAATAATGAGTTGGTTAAATTAAATATTATAACTTTATACTACAACAATATAATCCTGATTGAAACAAACCATTACTAAAAAATTAATTATTTTGACTTGAAACTTTTTTATTTTAAAGTTAAGGTAGAGAAAAAAATGAGTGGTCTAAAAGATAAAATTATTCCAAATTATAAGTATGAAATTTTACTAATGAATTTATTCAACCTTTAACTTTTAAGCATACACTCACTGCCTTGTTTAACTTACTTCTATTAATAAATTGACAAAAAGCTAATTATTTATTCAAAGAATCAAATATTTTTTATTGAACGATCATTTGAATCTTATTAACATACCATTTTTCATTTGAACATGGTACTCTAAAATTACAAGATTTAACTTCTAACTTTTGTATTTCATTAGAAATTTCTATTGGTATTTTTTACGGCTCTCTCAAAAAGTAAATTAAGTAAAATATTTATACCTAAGTCACGAAACCTCATTTTAATTAATCGAAAATATTCTAAAACAAAATTTTATCCACTAAAATATTCCTAATAGTGTATTTTATTTTAGTAAATGAAAATGAAAACCCCTTAAAATGATTTGATTTTAAAACATATAAATATCATCGTAATGAAATTGTTTTTCGAGTTAAAAAAACTACGAAAAAAATATTTCCCTTAAAAATTAAAAAATAAATATAGATCTCAAATTTATTCTAGTACAATAACACTTTTGTGATATAATAAAACATTAAAAAAAAAAGCAGCTTAAAGTACTTAGCGAAGATCATTGACATTTAAGCTTGTAATAAAATATCACTCTAGAGATTTTTTTCATTATATTCATAACACATATATAGTTTTAATTAGTCTAAACATCAAAACTTAAATAACAAAAATTAGTAAAAAAAGAAAAAATTGCTAGCATAAAACTAAAATATTACGAAGTATAACAAAATGGAAAATATTAATCCATCATTTGACCATAACTGCAATATATTTATTTTTAGTTTATTTGTCAAGAAGGCGGACCTTGAAGGATATTTTAAAGTTATAATGTTTGATCGTTCAATGTGAGCTCACAGTAAGTGCCTCCTGTGTAAAATACAATATCGTGTACATCGGAAAAGCCTACGGAAAAGTGTGCACCTGGCTCGAGGGTGTAAACTTATAGCGCCTATGTTACTTATAGTATATGAAATTGAACAATACGTATAGTGTAGTTGAAGTGAGATTATGAAAAATGACTTGAGCGTCCAGTTCACCGTACACGTATGATGAACTGGAGAGCCTTTCAAAGACTGTTTCATACTTTTCGCAGCAGGTCATCTAATCGTTTTCAACGATTTACTTAACGAAAGTACATCATACACCGGCACATTATGAACAAGTAACCAACAGGAAAATAAATCTTCCTTTTCGTCGAGTGCTCCTGAGGGGGACACTTATTGTTTTTAATGCCCATAATGCATCGCACGAGTCCATAAACATCATATAAACACATCGTACATATACAATGGGTAAACAGTGAAAACTTTGATAGAGCCGAAAGAAACTATAGCAGACCATAGATGCGTGAATCGTTGGTTAATACGATACGCATTTACATGAACAAACAAATGTCAGTTGATCAATACACTGTATGAACACCAAGAGAAATTACTTTCCATTGTTCTCAGCACTTCTGAGTGTTTGAGCCTCATAACACAATGTCATATTGGTATTACTATTACCGAGCCCTCTATTATGCGTTCTGGATAAAATTTCAACAAAAATACCGAACTAACGTTCTAATTAAAATCAAAAATATCGCTCGTGGTTCCCTAAATTTGCACTGTCGTTAACAACAAATCAGTATAATGGGGGCGCACGTCTCATTTAAATAACGTTCACTTTTAGCGTGGTTTATGAAAACGCGTTGAAGTCACGATTTTGTGCTATATCATTCAATCATACCAATAAAATTCTATTTTATCCTATCATGCATCTTTATATTTTTTTAGAGTAAAACATTCGAATAACGCTTTGGTTAATAAAGTTAGCGATTTTAATTCATATGTTTTCTAGATTAAGACAAAATTATTCGGTAACATTTTTTACAATATGGTGAATATAAGATAAGTTGACATTTTAAAATATGATATGTCTATCTTTTCAATCAAACAACTTCTCACTAGCAGTTAACAATGACAATCTATATATGCGAAGGCGATATAAATAAATAAAATATAAATTTGAACCAATCGATAACCATTTTTGTATTTTTACTTTTTGAGTTGTTAGTATTTAAAGATTTAGAAAAGATGAGGAATGGGGTAGTGTTTAATGACGTTCTTATTTTACCATAACGCACAGCTAAAAATATTACAGTACACAAAGGAATCCTTCTACGTTGAGCGTAAAAGAATAATATTAAAAGTCATATTAACGACAATGACAACTGCCCAAAATAAATAATAACAACAATTTTGAAATACATAATTTATTTCCAGTTCTCTATTTATAACTTAAAAAATTCAACAAATTTTTATTTAGTATCAATGTTATTTAATCTTTTATACAAGGTGACTGCTTTTAGTTGACCACTAAATTTATTCTAAAATTTTGAGAACATTTTTTGGCTCATTCAATTAGTATTTATTTTTCGATTTAAAATGATTAAATATTTTTTAAATCTATTCCTTATCCCTTAAAAAAGTACCAAATTTACTTTTTTAAACGATTATTTACATATTTTAACAGCTTATATGTTATAAAATAAACTAATCGATGACAACTTTTAAAATAATATTTTAGAAGTTTTGAATATTTTTATACATAGGCGGAGGAAGGAGCATGATAAAATGGTGCGTGATAATAAAAACAACATAACCTTCATATCGTTAAAATGTAAACTACATCTGTTAATATCAGGTACAAATTCGATTCAATAAAAAACTGAACTCAGAAAAGTAGAAATGGGTAATAAATAAGAAAATTTTGTAGCTTAAAATGATGTTATATAACATGAAAAAAAATATCTACTTCTTTACACCTCTATTGTAGTATGAAAACAAACTTATTCGGGTTAATAAATATTATANTACTTCTTTACACCTCTATTGTAGTATGAAAACAAACTCATTCGGGTTAATAAATATTATAATCGTGTAAGTAACAATGATTACTTGCACAAAAAAATAATATTCTGTAAATATTTTTTTCTTAAAATTTCATTTTTTTTTTTTAGAAAGTTGTACATTACACGCTTAAATCATACAAATAATAACGTTTGCATGAAAATACCATGCAAGATGAAATCTTATATAAATTACTACAAAGTTAATTGAGTGGTTATTGTTGGTAAAAAGTCTATTTAAAGGTTTTTTTTTTTTAATCTAATTTTATAACTTAGCACACATTATATATAATTAATAATAAAATAAGAAAGTTTATTTATTTTTAAATAATTTTTAATAAGGTGCTATTTCTAAGACCACCCCTTGAGAGTTAATTAAATAATTTAAAATTTGGTACTTGAATGAATACATATGATACCTACTTTAAAAAATAAAAAGATAAAAAAATAATCATTATAAAACTGGTTCCAAAAAATTTCAAATGTTTTAATCTCAAAAACAAACAAATTTCAGGAAGATATTAAACATGTATTGTTATATCTTGTAAAACAATTCGTTGACGCTGAAATTATCTCATGACTTACTGCATAAAATTTGCATATATTTAACATGGACAACACTTTTTCACTTTTGACTTACAGTAGATAATACTTGATGATATTGTAGTTTTCTAAATTAATTTCATCCCTTAAAACAGCTGATCTCAAAGATTGGTTACTGATACAAAAATATTTATTTTGTTTTACTTCGTCTATCACAAAACCAACAACCATTAAATAATAACATGTTACTGGTGTATGCATATATTAAAGCTTATTTTATCTTATTATGTGTTTACAGTAATAGGTTTTACTATTGGTGCGCGTGTAAAACTTTTTTCTTCTTTGATCTGCAAAAAGAACAGATTTAGCGAGAAAAATGCCTTATGAAACATGGTCGACACAAAATGGTGTGTATTTCTGGAATAAAACCAAAAAACCAATTGCCCTAAAAGTGTCACAGCCGTCGCATCGGAATCTAATTATGTTTTCTGCCGACTAAGTGTTTTCTGCTTGAGATACTGTTAAATTTTCAACGGAAATAAATAAACACATTTTACCAATTATGCCTTAAACTACACCGTTATTATCATAACTAACAAAAAAATGAACTTTCAGGTGTTTGCTTAAGATTTTTTTCTAATTAATATTCCCCATTGTTTGCATTGAAAATAGAATCAATTTCCAACTTAATTTTACACTTTTTTTGGCCACTTATTCAATGTTTTTAGAAAAAATACGGGTTTTTTGTTAGTTCAATTGTGTCTTAACTAAAATTAAACATGACACTTAACTATCACACACGCAATATTATTAAAAATATAAAACATAATGTAATTTTTTCTTTTAAGATATTATGTTTTATAATTTTCAAATTGTTTTTATCCCCCTTTGTTCTTTAAAAATGTTTGAAATTTTAGTTTATTAAACGGAAACGTATACGGGTGATTGATTTATCATTGTCCAATACATTTTTCCTGAAATAATAATATTTTTGAAAATATTATTTTTTTTCTTCAGATTTTTATTAATTACTATTTATCTCTCATTTTATAAGTGATTAAATACTAATTAGGTCGTTTTAACCTTTAAAAAATAATCTAAGTGAGAAAATAATTGGTCGATAATAACTTTTGGACCATTACTCGAAAATGATTAGCACACATTATACATAAATGGTAGAAGAGTACTGCCAAAGATGTCTAATTATAAAAATAAAAATAACTTCCGGAGTAGTGATTATCAACTAAGAGTTTTCTTAATTAGATCATTTAAAATTTTTTAAGCTAGTTAAAAATACAGAGTGATTCAATTTCCATGAACTATTTAATTAATCAAAAAATAAAATTAAAACTAATAATTTTTTTACTGGTTTCTTTGAGTTCAATATTTTTCTCAATTTTTAATCATTATTTTTTTTTTATATTTATCCTTTATACCTCATAATGGAGTCAACTTTAATTTTACAAATGGCTGCACACATAATTAAGTAGCTTATTTATTAGATAATGATCTAAAAAAATAACTTTTCTTTAAAAAAAAAATCACCCACTCTTTATATTTAGTCATTACTTTACATTTGTCAAAACTTCCGAAATACTGGTCCAAATTTAGAATTTAATTAATTAATTAGACTAAATTAATTAATAATATCTAGAAGTTATTAAAAATTTAAGGTTATGACGGAGGTGAAGAGAAATTGCTGCTGATTTTATAACTAGACATTCCCTGCTCGTACTCTTCCTCTCATCAAGATTATAAATAAGGTTGACACTCTTATAAAGAATAAGGGATGAGCATAAAAAAATCTTTATGGCTGAAAAATTCAGGAAAACATTGAACTTAAAAAAAGAAATTATTAATATTATTTTTATATTTTTATAAATTAAGTGGTTCATGATAAGTGAATTGTTCTATATGCGTTACCATTTGAAAAAATAAAGTTGACACTCTTAAAAGGATTGAAGGATGGATCTTAAAAGTATTTAACCACTTATAGAACGAGAGAATACCATACTGCTAAATAAAATAAATAAACTACTTAATAAAACTAATAAATAAGCTGATATAAGGCCAAAAAAAATATTATTAATATTTTAGAGGACTGTATTGGTCAATGATAAATCAATCATACTGTATATTTAATCAAATTACAAACTAGAAAATCATTTACCTAAAAAGTGAACTAGTCGATACAACTTTTAGACCACTATTTCAGAAATTATTAGTTCTTTAATATAAATACTGGTGGTGAAGCACTAGTTATAATAATTAGATATAATTAACTTCAATCATCCTCTTGTCTTTTTATAAAAATACTAATATATTCCAAAATACTAGTCCAAAAGTTGTTATCGAACAGTCATTTTTTTTTTTTTGATAAATCAATTTTTAATTCATACATTGTTTAAACGTATATGTTTCCATTTCAAAACTTAATTTATTAAAATCGCTATTTTTAAGCANACGTATATGTTTCCATTTCAAAACTTAATTTATTAAAATCGCTATTTTTAAGCATATTGCGTCAGTTATAGTTAAACAATCCACTATTAATCGGAAAAACTTTTCTCAGTTTTTGAGTAGCCTCTCGCAAACAACATCATTGCACACGTACACGTGTACCACCTGAAAAATCCATAGTCATTTAAAACGTATTTAAACTGTGTTAGAAATACTGTAATGAGTTAAACTATTGGAACTGTTCAATAGTATTTCGTTCAAAGCATCAAGCTATCAAAATTTCTAAACCTATTGAAAATAAGTAAATAAAAATCTTAACTGGACTGTTAAATGAACCCTATTCATTTAAATAAATAAATAATATTTACCTATACAGTACACACATTTCAAAGAATTATATTCTAAATTTGGTGATTCTATAAAATCTTTAATAATTTACAGTGTGTATACATGTATATATGTCACTCTTAACAATTTTACGACTTACGGAAAAAAAAATATATTACAATTGTACATTTTTATTACATGAAAGTATATAGAATATTATAAATTTTATCTATTGATAAATAAAATAATAAATAGCTAATATTTTGTATGAAAAAATGTTTTAATTTTTAGCTTCGATGCGAAGCTGAGAAGGTATTGGTTTTACTAAGATGTGTTTTTTTTTTTTTTTTGTGTCTTTGTTACCACTTTTTCTCAGCTCTCACCGAACCGATTTCTTTCAATGATATGTCAAAAGATCACAAATCGTATCTAGTCGAAGACATTACCNTTAAGGTTATGACGGAGGTGAAGAGAAATTGCTGCTGGTTTTATAACTAGACATTCCCTGGTCGTACTCTTCCTCTCATCAAGATTATAAATAAGGTTGACACTCTTATAAAGAATAAGGGATGAGCATAAAAAAATCTTTATGACTGAAAAATTCAGGAAAACACTGAACTTAAAAAAAGAAATTATTAATATTATTTTTATATTTTTATAAATTAAGTAGTTCATGATAAGTGAATTGTTCTACATGCGTTACCATTTGAAAAAATAAAGTTGACACTCTTAAAAGGATTGAAGGATGGATCTAAAAAGTACTTAACCACTTATAGAACGAGAGATTACCAAACTGCTAAATAAAATAAATAAACTACTTAATAAAACTAATAAATAAACTGATATAAGGCCAAAAAAAATATTATTAATATTTTAGAGGACTTTATTGGTAAATGATAAATCAATCATACTGTATATTTAATCGAATTACAAACTAGAAAATCATTTACCTAAAAAGTTAACTAGTCGATACAACTTTTAGACCAATATTTCAGAAATTATTAGTTCTTTAATATAAATACTGGTGGTGAAGCACTAGTTATAATAACTAGATATAATTAACTTCAATCATCCTCTTGTCTTTTTATAAAAATACTAATATATTTCAAAATACTAGTCCAAAAGTTGTTATCGACCAGTCATTTTTTTTTTTT
>NW_026099580.1:41337-45476 GCF_025091365.1 Daktulosphaira vitifoliae
GCCTACAGGGGGGGATTCAAAATGACAACTTTTTCACAAAAAATTGACTTTTTCAACTTAAATTTTGAAAGTGTTCCGGAAAGTCTGACACTTTTATATATATCTTAAATTAAAGCTAATGTAATCTACTTTATTATGTAAAAAAAAAATTTCGGACTTTATTTTGTCTTCACGGTGAAAATGGCTACCAAATGATTTTTTTGTGTGATAATTCTCGATTTTATTATTCATATTACATTTAACTTTATAATGCTATAACTTATTGAAAAGTTTATGGATCGACACAATTTTTTTATGAGAAATAATATTTTTTAATAATCTCTTTTTCATTCGACATACTTTATCTTAGTCAGGATATTAATAAGAANTTTACGACTTACGGAAAAAAAAATATATTACAATTATACATTTTTATTACATGAAAGTATATAGAATATTATAAATTTTATCTATTGATAAATAAAATAATAAATAACTAATATTTTGTATGAAAAAATGTTTTAATTTTTTACTAATACAGTTCATTTTTACTTCAATTATAATCCGACTTAATATTAAATATAAAATAAGAATTACAACAATAATTGCGTNATCACTGTCAGATATCATTATACTTGATCCAACTATGCCACGTCACCACTGTGCCGCGACCCCCCTGTGCTGGTTTTTTTTACTAATACAGTTCATTTTCACTTCAATTATAATACGACATTATATTAAATATAAAAATTGAAGAAGGATTACTAAAATTATTGTTTATAAACTTTATATTTTGACGATATAAAATAGTGGATGCGACAAAGAAAGCTATTTCATTGATTAGAGATAAAATTTTGAAGAAAGTTTGTTTCAAACTTTTGTTGTGTACAAAAAAAAACTTTTAGCTGCAAGTTTGGTATGTAAATTATAATTGTTTCAATAAAAGTTTTTGCGATTTAAATTCTATAAACTAAAAAATCTTATAACACCTTTAACAAATTCTACAAATTTAAACTCCATTATAAAAATTATTACTGTTAAGATACACGATAAGTTTGAGTATATAGTATACTCAGTTTTAAATTCGACAATCCTATCATTTTTAAAAGTCTATTGACACAATTGAAATACTAATAAATACATCTTTCGCTAAAAATGAATATTTAGACTAATATTTGTACGACTCTCATGTATATTATTCTAAATTATACCAGAAAATATTTTATGCACAATACAAATAATTATTATTATAATTGTACAACATGCGTTTTTTGATCATACAGTATTTTTATTTTAATTTTATTTACGATTTCAAATTTTGTTCGCATCAGGAAATACGTCTCGGTTGAGTGCAGCTTATTTCGTTTCTGGCAAAAAAAATATGGGACTGGCGGTCGTTAGAAACAGAGAAAAAGTTTTCTTATTGATTTTGTCTCGGGCCTTTCCGATAATTGAAAAGAAATCGTCGGCAGCACTGGCTTGATGTCGGAGGTTAAGTGAACCGTATAATTGACTGGTGTCAACAGGGAGGAGGATGAGTTGGAGGAATAATTTACCCCTTACAATTGCACGCCCAAAAAAGATTTTGAATGTCATTCCCGTATTATCATCCTTTACGAACATTACATTTTCTTACCGCTATCACTACTTGAAGCTTTTCTGAGCAACGACAATAATTCTTATCTGTCCGGTTCTAGTTTTTCGCTTTTTGTCCCCACGAGGATACACACATTCAGATATATACGAGATCCGCTTAAGCAGTTGACCGTATTGTGCGCCCGGTGCATGCGGTTTTTGTCTTCAACCGTTAGAATAAGCCGAAACAAAAAAATAATAATCGTAGCGGTTGGGTAAAAAAGGGTCCGGAGAAATTAATGGCAACGCTTCCTCCCTCTGTCCCGCCTAAACCTTGTCGTTTTGTGTTGACTTTATTTTTATTTATTTTTTTTTTGCGAATATTACCTTACTCATAACGTGGTAAACGACGAAGTGGTCTATGGAGACCAAATACATCCACCGGCAATTTTATATATATAATTTTTTGCGTGATTAGATTTTTCAAACTGCAGTGTTGATATTTGACAATGGAAACTTTGACCACACATTATCATCCATGGGGACATAATTTTTGACTCTAAAATACACCCATGTGAAATTCATCAGTCGTTTACACTTTCACTGTAGTCATTAAGTGTATCGATCATTTCAGGTTCTACTAAACTTTTGTATTAAATGTGTTGGAGTTAATAAAAGTATAAATAAATTTTAGTAACGTTCAATTTATACGAGGAAAGATAAAATTTAATTTCAAAACGTGAATAGTACAATTTGTTGAGATTAAAGTTTGAAATGGAAGAACAAAAATAAAAAACTAAGTTAATAAATTAAAAAAACAATACATGATATTCATTGAATTGTTATTATATCATATGAATAGTTTTGAAATTATTCAAAAATATTTTTTTGGAATAATAAGCGAACAATAGATTCCTATTGATTTAATAATATTAAACATTTTAACGTCATAAACATTATACATAAAAGTAGAAATATGTAATTTCAAATTATGTAAACATATTTATTTAGATAAGATGAAAGAAAAAGAAAATTTATCTAGATAAGTTTTGACACTTGTAATCATGGATGCAACTAAATAAGGCTTAGGCGCTTTAGTCAAAGAATTAGCTTCCAAAATAAGTTCATAATTGTTTGATATATAGTCTAGTTACCCAATTTGATAATCCAAGAAGAAGTTTTAGGTCTATTGATACATAAACGTTTTTAATATATGTTGTCCGATATTAAAACATAAAGTACTATTACCTTCAAATATCAGGATGCTCGAAATTTTAGCAAGTTCGAATGATTTTAGTGTAAAAGTAGATCATTATACGAATATAATTGTATATTTGAGTTCTATAAAACTTAAATATAATAATAGTTTTTTTTTTAGATAGTAAAATATAATAAATATATTTTACTGCTGAAACTAATAACTACATATCCATTAAGATGAAATGTTAGAAATTAGCTAGTAGTTTTAAAGTTGATGATAGTTAACCAATAAAAATTATATAGTATTCAACTGATTTTTGAATATAATTTTTAATATATTATCCAGCTGAGTAGTATACATAAAAATGTATTAGTTACTATTCTAAAAATTAGAATGAATTATAATAGTTACCTACATAATAATGAAATATTTCAGGAATATTTCTTTTTGTTATTAAACTATTTCTAAAATACAACAAAATATTTTAAAATATTCTCACAATGTTCTCAGAATATACTTTGGCAGCGAATATTATATTCTCGCAATATATTAAAGGTATATTTCTAAAATATTATAAAAAAAAATATCTTGAAAATATTTTACAAGATGATTTATGAATATAAGTAAATGATATATTTCCTGATACTTATGTATAATTATTATTAGAAATCCACAAGTGAAATAATGTAATAATTAGTTTAACTTAATTTCATTATCAGATTAATATAACAAAAAAAAAAAGGAACCTTTTCATCTAAATAATATTTTAATAGTAATTCACTTATCAATATGAACCACTTAATTAATCGAAAAATAAATATAATATAAATAATTTTTTTATTTATTTCTTTTAGTTTAATGTTTCTCTCGATTTGTCAATCATAAAATCTTTTTTGTGTTCAACCTTTATAGCTTATAAAGGTGTCAACTTCAATATCACAAATGACAACACACTTAATTTGATATTTCATTAGATAATGATCTAATTAGGAAAAGGACTGGTCGATAACAAATTTTGGACCAATAATGCGGAAGTCTTTAACAACTTAAAGTAATGACTGAAGGTGAAGAGTGGGTGATTCTTTTTTTTAAAGAAAAATTATTTTTTTAGATCATTATATGATAAATAAGCTACTTAATTATGTGTGCATCCATTTAAAAAATTAAATTAACACCCTTATAAGGTATTTAGGATGAACATAAAAAATACTATATGGTTAAAAAGTTGAGAGAAACATTAAATTAAAAAAAACAAATAAAAAAATAATTAATATTATTTTTATTTTTCGATTAATTAAGTGGTTCATGATAAGTAAATAATCTATATAATAAATAAATATTTCTCTATAAGTTAATATTTCAGTTAATTTATTTTTGGTTTAAA
>NW_026099580.1:46833-79071 GCF_025091365.1 Daktulosphaira vitifoliae
ATATATATATATATATATATATGATATATATACTGATACTGATGATACATTGCATAAATAATGTGAGTTAAATATTCTACATTAATTATCATTGATATATTCTCATAATATTTATAAGTAAATATTTAAAAGGATATTTTTTAAACACATTGTAGAAATATTTTTAGTGTAACATTCTGTATTTATTATCTCTAATATATTCTCAAAATATACATAAAAAATATTTAAAAAATTATTTTCTAATCATATTGTGGAAATATTTCAAGTATAATATATTTTCTATTATATTAATATATCGAAATTGCTATGTGGGAGTTTATGTTTAACTCTGAGTTGCGAAAAAATATATATATAATTTCAGTTGGTAGAACAATAAGAGATTAGGTCTAGTAAGCTGATATCATCATGTAAAGTTGAAAAGAAAGAAAGACCACTAAAGGAACAATGACTTAGTTAAGGTTGATTTAAATAATTGAAGAGTATCTATAAGAAAGAGATAAAGGATTATAATTAAAGGTTGATGTGGTTCAAGCCATAATATCAGCAAACTCGCAATTATAAACTTAAATTTGAAAAAGAGAGAGTACACTTATTAACCCATATTGTAAATTATTTAAGTCTTGAAATTTAAAAAAAATTAGTACTATTAAAAGATTTGAAGGTATTAAATTAAGGTTGAGCCGATATGAAACAAAACAACTTTCCCTATTTCATTTTTATTCAAAAATTTCCACTAGAACTCCCCTAAATTCAATAAGACTACATTTTAAATACTTTTTAATCGTAATATTTTCTTTAGCTATTTAAAAAAAATTAATTTACGTAATTATGTCTAAGTTAATATCTTAGACCATAAAAAACAGCATTATATTTTTCTTGGAAAAATGGTATAAATGTGATTTAAAACAAACATATGTGTTTATTTAAATTATTTTCGGAAAATTTGTAACAGTTGGTACTTAAGTTTAATACTATAAACTAAAGTTTACATAAAATTTTTAAATATGAAATATGTACTTGAAATATTTTATTAATTTGGATTATTTCGTAAAAAAATTCAGTAAAATATTTCAATTTTTTATGTTTTATGAAATTTTAAATCACTCAAGTATCAAATGGTATTTAAAAAAACGTTTATTTGGGGTGTTTATTTAAGCTCAAAAAGTATGACCATTTAAGCGCTGATTATCGAAATAATAATAAACTATGTCTCATTTTTTAATAGAGATAAGAATATCAATTCTAATATCGGTTAAAAAATCTCTTAACTGATTCAACGATTTCTTATGTTGATGCTCACACCTATTAATTATGTTTAAGAATAACATTTGTAAAAAATGTTTGAGCTATAGTACCTAGCACTATAAGATAATTAAAAAACTTATATCTTAAGAAAGTTAATATTGAATAACTTAAACGAACCTTCGTATTTGACACAAAACAATTTTGAATATTTATTTACTGCAATAATTCATTTCTATACCTATTTATGGGAACTATTGCTGTTTTTAATAATTGCCGATTTAAATCATTTTTCCACGTTGATTACAAATTACGATGGAATAATGAACATTTAAAAAATCAGTATTATAATGATGATAAAACAATTTATAACTTACAACAAATACACAAACTGATGTTTTCCCTTATCTACTGACTATTACGATAGCTGTAGTGTAGTTGAGAAAATTAGAATTAACGGCCTTTTCCCCTAGAGATAGATTTATTTGTATATCAAGCGTGATTAATGTTGTTCGCGATAGAAACAGTAAACGAATAATGCTAAAAACACTATACATGATCATTTATACGTAAACAATAATTCTTTTATCAATTAAAAAGTAAGACAAATAAACAATGGATCAATTACCATAAAATGAATTGTGATTTACTCACTCAAATTTATATTTTACAGAAAATCTTTGAAATAAATGTAATAATACTACAAAAAAAATTTAATTATCATGATGAAACTATTTAATTAATTTATTTTTATTATAAAATATAATAAGCATAAATTAAAAATTGCCCGGGAAATATATATTCTAATAAATTTTACTTTAGCAGTAGCTACAAATTCAGTTACAAAACACAATATATTTAAATATTAAGCTGGTTATGTTGAAAATTTGCCTATTCTGATATTATTATGTTACACAATGAAACATGATTTTAGTAGCGTAAACTACACAATTCAGAAATCTAGTTACTAATTAACTTTATTTAAATTGTTTACCGGTGTAACGTTTTATCTTATGCTTTTGTCACCAACAGTCCTACCGCAACCACAACAACAACAACGGTTTTACCGTTGTACGCCAATTAAACGTAATGACACCTTTTACCTTCTCTTAAAAGATTGATGTTATTTTACTTTGAAATCCAACTACCGTTGTGAAATTCTCCTATAATTTACACACAAATGCTTAGTAAAATATCGAAATATAAGCATTAACTACAAATTTATAGACTTAAATTCTTTTTATTGATTTCTTATAATGAATAATTTAATGTGAATTTTCAAAGGTTTGTATAAATAATTTTATGTAAGTGATATAGAATAAATCTGGGCAAGATGATTCTCTTGGATTTAAAAAATACATTAATATTTGCGAACTTATTATGAAAATATTTTTAAATATATATGACAAATTTTTCGAAAATAATTTAAATAAACACATATATTTGCACATATATCTTTTTTTGCAAGAACAAGTATTGTTATTTTATGGCGTATGGTTTTAACTTGAGCGTGAATAAACAAGTAAATTTTTTTTCTATTTCAATAGTTAAAGAAAAACATCACTTATAAAAAGTATTTGGAAATTTAAAGAAGTACTATTTGATATTTTTGAATAAAAATGAAATGGGGAAAGTTGGTTTTTTAGGGTCATTTTATATGTGATTTTTGTATATAAAACAATTTGTTAAAAATAAAAAATATATAATTAACATAAAAATGTTTAAAGGTGTCGACTTGTCTCACTAAAAATAAAATAGATAATGAGTGAAATATACACCTGTATGGACCAGTATTCATTCAGGTATATAACACAGATGAGTATTAAAATGTTAATAACTTACTTATCCCAACATTTTTATGAACCCATGAAACCTTTTGAAAAAAAAAAAAGATACTAAAAAATAGCAATTTTTGAAAAAATAAATAATTATATTGACATTTTTTTTCTTATTGTAAGAGAATTAAAAAATAATAATAACTACCCTAAATTTTAATCTCGGACACATATCTGGTTGTTCCATATAAAATCTGTAAGCTACATTTGTGTTCTTAAAACCTTGAGCTATGAATATATATTTTATTGCAAACGTTTATATATTAAATTTAAAACAACAAAATTATTTGGGATTTTCCTTTGAGGATGTTAAAACATAATTCGTTAAATTTAAATGGTCACTAGGGTTGATTTGAAACTTTATGCATTTGTAAAGCTTAATTAGATCAACCCGATACATCAATGATAATTAAATATTCGTGTTCATTTTCCTGAATACTAGACAATGTATATTAATTGGGAATTTCGTTATTAGAGACAAGAGCTCACCTCCTAGAACAAAAAATGCTCTTGTGGTACTGTGTATACCTTTAGGAAATTTTAACGGAGCTATGTGTTTCAGAAGAAGGTTAATAAATTGTATAAATTAATAAAATCCCGAATCCTAATAATCACATAAATCTAACAATTTACTTTTTTTTAATAATATTACTTAAGATTCTTTTTCTTAATTTGTTTCTAAATTAAGCATAAATATATAATTTTGTGGATACGATGAGAATAAAATGAGGAATTGTATATCTTCGCGAATACTCTATTACATTTAAAGAAATAAATAATATTTTTAAGTAAATTTTTGCTTTAAGCTTCAACACTAAAAGCTTTAAAAAACTAATTGATATTTGAACAAATAAGAACGAAGCGTATTATATTTACCAAATATTTTGATACTAAATATTTTACTACTACGATAAAAATGAGTAATGATTTATGCTTAAAATATTTGTCGAATATTTTTTTCTTAGATTACGCTATGAATTATATGTTACTGCCGTTTTATATATTTTAGAATATTATGCATAAACTTCAAAAATCTTAAACAATGTTTTTTTGCATTAAATATTCTAATGTTGCTCAAAATGTAATGACAAACAAGAAAAAATTCAATTTTTCAAACTAGTCAATTTGTGTAGATTTATACCATTTTATATATTTAAATATATAATAATTATTTAGTTATTGTATAAGCTTGGCATAACACTACTACACAAAGAAAAATTAATGAGCAAAATATTTTTGAATTTTCCAAACTTATTTTCTATTCCCATAGGTCAATAAGAAACCTATATTAATTTTCTTTATAAATTATTTTTCAATATTAAAAAATTTTTAAATTAAAAAAAATATCCATACATAAGTGTATCACAATGAATTTCATAAAGTATGAAATAAGTAGAAAATAATTTATTCAAAATGGTATTTTAATAACGTTGTATTAAAATTCCCTTAGAATAAAATATAACATTAGCAAAGTGCAATGATAGAGTAGATAAAATAAAAACCAAATTTTTAAAAAGTATTGAAACATAAGTATTTTGTTAAATTTATATTGATATTTATATTGATAGATGGTCATATCGGTTTTATACTTTTGGGGACAAGGCGTAAATTTAATTTTGATTAGTGACTTGACGGCAATGGTTAAATTTAAACGTGGGATAGAGTTACTAACTTTTTGAAAGCTCTGATAATTTAGTATATAGGTATTATTGATTTATGTTCAACTAGCCAAATCCAGCCCTAATGTGCAAAGATATTTCTAAGTATAGGCAATACATGTATCTAAGACAAAATTATTTGATATTTGACTTCTAAACCTTTCATAAACGCATAGAAAGGTTATTTCTTATGGTATGTAAGAACACGTATTAGTCTAACCTTTATTACTTTAATTATCAACACATATGTTAACATTTATGACCGACAATTTTATATAGAACAAATATTGTCAGAACAATTTTTTTTAAATAGCTGGGATATTTAAAATATTAATAGAAATAAAATGTCTTAAATATAATCGGAGGAACGTATTAATCAAAAATATTTTTATTTTGTTAACCGTATTATTTAAGTTATTTTAAAATTGAGTAATACAACGATAAAACTATTAGAGACAAAATCTATTATTTGAGTTAAAGAACCCTTAAAACTAATATCGATGTAAGTTAAATAAAAAAAAAACCCCAGCACAGTGAGGTGCGGCATACTTGCGTCTAGTATAGATAATATCTGACAGTGATTAAAATCACTATCATAAAAAACGCTTTGATGCAAATCTATAGATAGTATATTCTGATTACAAGTTTTATGATTTATAAGTGTAATAAATGAATATATATATATATATTATAAATATATAAAGCGAAATGGTCTTTCGATTTA
Source organism: Daktulosphaira vitifoliae (assembly GCF_025091365.1). NCBI lineage: Eukaryota > Metazoa > Arthropoda > Insecta > Hemiptera > Phylloxeridae > Daktulosphaira > Daktulosphaira vitifoliae. The sequence goes on from NW_026099580.1 coordinate 52,293, forward strand.
AAAAAAAGTATGTCGCATAAAAGAGGACTATACTTATCTTAAAAAAATTATAGCATTATAAAGTTGAAAATATAAAAAATAATTTTTTTACAAAAATCGTATTTTTTTTATTAACTTTGATGTCTAATTTCACCATGAAAACAAACTAAGTCCGAAATTTTTTTTATAACATTAAAGTATATTACATAAGCTTTAATTTAAAATATATATATAAGTGTCTGTATTTCCTGAACACTTTAAAAAATTTAAGTTGAAAATGTTCTACTTTCAATATGAATTTTTTAGTTTTGAACCACCCCTGTATATAGGGAAATGGTCCGATTTAAAAAATAAGTATGTCGAATGAAATATGTATATAAATAATACTTTTCATTAAAAAATTGTATTGATCCAAATATTGTTCAAAAAGTTATATAAATATAAAGTTGAAAATGTAAAATATAAAGTCAAGAATTTCCACACAAAAGTAACATTCGGTATCATAGGTAGTGTCATAGTTTCCGGAACACTTTCAAAAGTTAAGTTTGAAAAGTAAATTTTTTTTGAATAAGTTGTCATTTTGAATCCCCCCTATTGGCAGGAAAAGAGACAGATTTATAAAAAAAATATATCAAATAATAGGCAAAGACATCACAGTAAAATTAATACTTTCTAATAATGAACATAGTATATTTTTGGAATATACGGACAATGTATTCCAATCAGTTATGTATGAAGAAGATGACGATGCTCTTATGGTGCCTGCAGATCTAGAAACAATGGAAAAATTTTTCAGTCGGTCATTGAGTATTACTCAATGAACAGATAAATATAAAAAGTTAAACAAATATAATTTCAAAAAAAACTAATCAATCGAGTGTAATATAAAAATTGATTGTAATTATAAAAATTCATTGTTAAAATCAAGTGAAACCCAAAATAATATTTTAAGAAATTATTTATACAGTAATATGCTACCAAAAGATTTGTAATACTATAGACTTGTAGTAGACCACATTAATAGAGTCAAGAAATTAATAAATAACAAAGTAAAATTATTTAATTTTATAGTTGTTACCTATTGTCATATCATACCAAATTCGACAATATATACTTTAAAAACATTAGACATTAATGATTTTAATTGTCTTTATGGAGAAAGAAGGCTAAGCAACTTTGTAATTGTTATTTGTTTGGCCATACAGTCTATGAATAAACAAACAGTTTTAAAAGTTTTATACTGTAACGAAGTAACAGTAATTTTAAGTAGTACGCAAAAAAATCAAGAACAAAAAAATAGGTATAACTTTGAAAAAAATAGTACTGTCATTATGTCATGGCATGTAGAATTATCAAAAATACATCATTGGATCATTTCAGTAATTCATTTTTAACTTAAAGAGTGTTGCATAATGGACCCAATGAATTCTACTAAAGATCTAAAATATAATCAGCAAAAATTTCAAAAAATAATATAGAGGGTTAAAAAGCATTGTACTTATGTTTAAAAAAACGGTAGCACAGTGAGGTCGCGGCACAGTATGGACGTGGCATAGTATGTATAGATGATATCTGACAGTGATTTAAATCACCATCATAAAAAACGCTTCGATGCAAATCATTAGATAGTGTTTAATTAAAAAAAAATGGTAGATTATTCCAAAAGCTACATGATCTGCTATTTCCTTATTAATATCCTGATTAAGATAAAGTATGTCGAATGTATTGTACCTTTACCGACGATGTATAAGTCGCTTCAGTTATTTTGAGAATATTTTCCTAATAAAATAAAAATACTAAGAGTAATGTGTTACGGGCTTCCCATCCAAGTTAAAGAAATATGCAAAACTTAATTGACAAGCAAAAAAGAAGAGTTGTTTAATGTCTACTGAAATGATGTGCCTGCGCCTGAATTCTAAATCTACAGCAGCTGGTTTCAATTGGAAAACTGAAAATATTGATCATTTGATTTTTAAAAATAATGCGACGTCGATTATTTGCACTTTGAACGAAATAGCCGAACGGACGCTGTAGTTTTTTAGCCAAGTAACGGCGCGCTGTATTGTTGTCAGGCATAAGTTTATCGCTGGCGTCATCGTTTTACCGCATACTGTAAGTTCCCGACCGTCACCAGTGATTAATTGTCATGGCCGTTCATATTGTGCGTTCGCCATAATACACATCACCGTACGCTGCTCCCGTGTTCTCTTCCCCTTAAAATACCGGAGTGTCGAGGACGAAAAGAGTACCAGGTAATTAATTGGTCTGAATTTTGGCGGCGGCAATGAAGACGGCATCCGAGTGGATACGTACCGGCAAATAATTATCATTATTATCACATGGGTATCCGCAGCTTATAATACCATTGTGCTTGTAATAGACGTGCGCCGCAGCCCCTTGCTGCTGTTCCTGTGTGCGCTTTTCGCCCGTCATATTATTATTATTATTATACTATTACTTTGCAACAATACACGCAGGTTCTATAGCTGACGATGAATCCTCGCAGTTGTTATTCAAAACCGCGACTACGGTTGCGACGTTAACCAAAACTTTGGCACTTAATAACGAACACAATTTATTCTCTCTTCCTCATTGTCTTAATTTTAAAACGTGTCGACATATTTGAAACGACAGTCACAGCTTTCGGTTTGCATCAAGCCCTCTATCGCTGAGCTTTTAACAGAAAGTTCGACGTTACACGATTAAAATATAACGCGATCCGTATAAGCATAAGCATAACGACTCTGTGGAAATTCGGAGCGGAATAGGTAAATTGATATAAACCTGTCAACACTTCTCGAGAAAAGTTATTAATTATTTAGTTGTGTTACAATTATTATAAGAGAAACTACAAGAATTCTCTCTCCAGTGCTAATATTGACAACAATCTATAGTCCTATATCAAAATTAATTATACACCCGAATTAGATTGTAGGTTCTCTAGGAAATGAATTTTATGTTCAAATTAATGAAGAACTTAATAATTGATTTGGGCTCTAAGAGTTATTGAATCGTACATTTCTTAATAAATAAAAAATCTAATGAATTTTTTAAATAAAATTATTCTTAATGAATATTTCACTTAGATTAATTTAATTTCTAACGATTCGATATCATTAAAATAATGCTATACTCAAACTATATTCATGTAAAAAAACTTGAAATATTCTGCTTTAAATATCTTATTAATGATAAAATTGTAAACAAGGTTTTTCTATAGTAATATTTTAGAAAAAGATACAATTTTTAATAATGGACCAAAATTTTTCAGTTTAAAAATTCTAAAATTAATAAAATTTCCAAACCCAACGAATAATCTTTGCTTATAATATTAGTTTACTTCTATAGTTATAAAAGTTATAAAGTTTATATTATACTCTCAAAGTGGAAAATCGTGTTAAATATTTTAAATTCTCATTCATTTCAATTAATATTATTATCCTTAAAAAAGTACTGAAAGGGTTATTTCACGTTTATTTATATTAATTTATGTTATATTACTTTACAATTTTTACAATTTCGTTCGAGATAGAATATTGTTTCGTTTTATCCACTGGTCACGTTGTTTGCAAAAGAAATATCATCAAGAATAAAAAACCAATGACGAATGGTAATTTACGACAATATTTGTTTCATTTATTTAATGTTATCTACAATCTTACAGGAATTTCAAACAAATATTTAAGTTAAACAATTTTTATTTATAAACATTTTTCTTAAAGTTTTTGATAGCATTCTTTAATATCAAAAAATTGCCCACAAAAACAATAAAATTTTGTCATTTAAAGTAAATGACCCCTCATGATATAAATTATTATCAAAAATGAATTTGATACCTGTTAACACCAATGTAATACCTTGAATTAGATTTTCTAGTCCAATCATTTAAATTTTTTCAAAACAGTAATATGTGAAATGTTGTCCAAAACTATCAGTTTAAAGTATTTGACTCAAAAATGTAAAAATCTGAAAATAGATAAATTCAGATTTTCAATATATATATATGAATTATTCATATATAATAATGATGGGCTGATTGAATTTTCATTTTGATTGATTTTTACCATAAATACTAAAGAAAAAACGATGATTATGTAATATTTAAGTGTAATAATTGATACACTAGGTCTTCACTTCAATAAAAACGATATACATTTTTATATACTAATAAATCATTTATAGTGATCTTCAATCTGAAATAATAATATCGATAACTCGATTATCAATGAAATAACCTAATTTCACAGTAATCAAAATGAATTGTACCATTAAATTGAATGTTTGTCAAATATCACATAAATGATAAATATATATATATATTAAAAAATCCTTATTTCTTTTTGGAACAACTGATGTTAATTTAACTATAAAATAATTGTTTCTTAATCTGCGTTTGTATAATAATAATTATTCGCGCATCAAACGACCAACGTCGACGAAACTTATCGTTACTATCAAAGACGATACAATGATAGTAGTATTATCACATGAGTTATATCTTCGACACCCAATGTACTGTTAACAAATTGAGGTCAAGGAAAAAAGATGGTCATGTAAAACGGCGTGACATAACGTGGACTACATCTACAGTAANAACATCTAGGATTGTACCCATAACGTGGACTACATCTACAGTAATTTAGTAGATATATGGATATTTGTGCGAACCTTCCACAAAAGGCAATTCAACTTCAAGAGTTTGACAACAGGAAGTCAACGAAGGAGAATTATTATTGTCACCCTACTCCCATTTATTCTCGAGAACCCATATGTCAACAATAATTTTATTTCAAGTATTTTTACTAAATATCTCTTGTTTCCATTAATTTTTTTTTTGAAAATGTTTATTTATTAGCACACTTGAACCATTCAGATATTTCTTAAAATAGATATTTGATCATAGACGTAGAGTAGTCAAGTTCTTTGAGGGTGGCTAAATTCATTTTTTTTTTCCAAAAAGTTATTTTTATATAAAAATGCATTTAATTTTGCAAAAATACCCTCGCCTAACGCTTACGTATTTGGATTTATTATTTAAAAAATGTTATTTTAGTAAAATTTATTTATGTAAAAACAGCTGCCATACCATTTTTCTTATACCTTTTGAATAAATAAAAATTTAAAAGTAAATACACAAATATATAATTCTAGACACATTTATTATAGCAAATTTTATTTACTCAGACAATTTTTTAATTTAAAGTTAAATATACTTTTAGAAAACTCTACTTTACTATTTAAAAGCAAAAAGTTGGCTATAAATAATATCTTGATTAATTTAAAATACTTGAATTTTCTTTTGATTAATATCACCTCATCATGAGACATACATTTTTTTTCTTTACAATGCTGTTAGTCACTTGCCAATTTACTCAACAGATTGTCGATCAAAATTTTATGAATGTCGTTATTCGAAATCCAGGATGGAAATTCTTTGAAAATGTTAAAATAATTGAAAATGAAATATCATTTTCATATTACGATTACATGACATCAGCCGTAAAAATTGATCCCACACCGAAACACGTTTGTTCAATTATTATGTGCACGTACGCTCATGATATGCTCTATTATGTGGCTTTAATCAGACATTTAGCAAATAGATCAAAATCTTTACTAAAAAATGGTGAAAAGAATAATTTCATTCGGGAAATTTATTTGAGAATTATAGCAATTAAAGAAGACACAGACTACATTCAGAACGGAATAAAATACTTAAAAAATGATGAAGAATCATGTCTATCATTCCTTGATACGCCTTTAAACAATCTATATGAATATTCAAATATAACAAATATCAATCCAATTTACAAAACTCTTATGTTAAACATTAATAGCAAAGAAAATATAACAGTCTATGTTGATGAAATGCTCTCTCCTTTACTTGCTTTCAATCGGGAAATAAATAAGAACGTGATAGGGAAGTTTTGCACTAAGGCGACTCTACCAAATTTAAATGACCTTCAAAATGAATTCCGGACTCAGTCTATAAAATTCAACGACTCGTTCGATGTATTTCTTTACTGTAAGATATTTCATTATAATTCTACTAGTAAGGATCATTATTTTAAACAGTTAGGATTTGAAGTGAAGGATGGATCAGTCAATTTAAATAGCATATCATGAAGAGTTATTTAATTTGTTATAATATGTGTTATAATTTTTTTGTATAATTATTTGATAAAGTATAAATAATTTAATAAAATGTCAGAAATGATTTATATCTACTTTAATAATTTTTTGTTTAGTCACTTAATTAGAATGTTATTTTACTTGAAAATACAACGGAGGACACTAAAATAGTAGATTTTCAACGCTTAATTATGAAATTAATATTAATATTAATATATTTAAATAAATAGATAGCATGCCACTAATTATATAAAAACTATATTTTAAAGATCACTATAATGATAGTACACTATCTTTTTTTAAGAATTCTTCTTATACTCTAAGTAAGCTTTTTACTAAATTAAGTATCATATCTACGTGCAATTTTCCTCGGACTTTTTCTTTTTAATTCTAGAATATCTTGTGACCTACACAAATACTTAACTTACTTCTAAATAGAAAAAATGAAATAGAAAAAAATGATTGAGATAGCCTAAGAAGATTACTATTTCTTAAAAATAGAATATTATGAAATATATGTTAAAATTAGGAGGAGAATTTATTTGTAAATATAGTAAAATATAACAATAGCTGAAAGAATTATTTAATATTATAATTTAACCAAATTATCTAAATTATCTAATAAAATAAAAAAAAACTCAATATACAGAGTGATCAAAATCTGGTAAGACACTCATTTTATCAGAAAATATTGAGAATTTTTAATTTTATTATAGAGAAAAGATATCAAGTTCAAAAAACTCTACAATAATATGTAGTCAAACCATTATTTTTTTCGTGCCTTCAAGGGTAAAAACCCTTATTTATAATTTTCTTAAATGGGAACCCTTATTTTTAACTTCATAATATGATAGGAAAAAAATTACAAATAATTTTGTTCTTATAATTTTTTTTATCCGATTAAATTCGTAATAAATGACAATATTTTTTCTGGAAGTCAAAATCTTTAAACAATTATAAAACGTAAACGGTTGTTCGGATAAAAAAAATTATAAGAACAAAATTATTTGTAATTTTTTTTCTATCATATTATGAAGTTAAAAATAAGGGTTCCCATTTAAGAAGATTATAAATAAGGGTTTTTACCCTTGAAGGCACGAAAAAAATAATGGTTTGACTACATATTATTGTAGAGTTTTATAAACTTAATAATTTTTCTTTTTACAAAAATTTTAAATTCTCAATAGTTTCTGAGAAAATAAGTGTCTTACTAGATTTCGATCACTCAGTATAATTTTAATCAAAAAAATTGACCAGTTTCAAATTTTATACAACTATTTTTATTACCAAACGATTAATATTTTGGTGAATAATTGAAGGATTGTAATGCAATTCAAAATAAGACTCCTTAAAATATATTTATATTTTTTATTTAATATAAAAAAAACATTTACTTTCTTTTGTGAATTTTTCTATTTTATTTCTGATTGCATCTGGACTAGTTATCAGATTTAACCTTGCTATGCATTTCAATAACTTGTTTAAATCAAGCAAACCTTCATTTTCATCATCAAGATTAGTCAAAATCTAAAAAAGGATGTGAGTCATATAGGACTAATGATTCTTCTTCTTCTTTGTCCTGGCTTTAATCTCAACTACTTTGAGTTAGCCACCCTTATCCTAAACTTCCACTTGATATGATCTCCCACATCATCTACGCTCACATCTTCGCCGTCTTCATATCGCATTCAATAACATCCTTCCATCTCTTTTTTGGTCTTCCTCTACCTCTTCTTCCTTAAATATTCATTTCTATAACTGTACTTACAGCTTCGGATTCCTCTCTCCTCATAACATGACCATACCATCTAAGTCTATTTTCTCTCATCTTATCTATGATTGACGTTACACCCATACTTCCTCTTATATGTTCGTTCCTTATCCTATCTTCTGTGGTGACCCACACAAGCATTCTCATCTCTGTTATACTCATTCTCTACTCTACTTTCTTGACAACCGCCCAACAATCTGAACCATACATCATAGCTGGTCTCACTACAGTCTTATAAAATTTACTTTTCAGCCTCATTGAAATTCTTTTATCGTATAACACACCAGACGCTTCTTTCCATTTCAACCACCCGCACTTATTTCTGTATCTTACATCCAACCATCACCTACTTCTCTTGCTTTCACTCCCTTCCACTTAGTTTCCTGCACACAACAAATCTTAACTTTTCTCCTCTTTAAGACATCTACCAGTTAATATTCCAACATTCCAAGTACCAATTCTTATTTTGTATCTATCTTTCTCCCTTATACGTAAGTCCAGCGTAGGGTTAAGTGATGTCCCTACACCGTTGACACTACAAACATTAGATAGACCTGTGTCACATGACTGGTGAAAACGCTACTACACAAATTGTCCGACTGCTATCAAACACTTTATTCCTTAGGTCTACTCCACTTTTAACTACTTTATTTCCTCTTTATTTTGTCCTCGCGTACATCTGAGATGGTATAATAGCCCTAAGATCTGATCAAAATCCTCATAGTTCTTGACAAAATTTTACACTGACTCTAGACCTGGCGCAACCTCGTTAGTCGCCTCTTACGACTGGCAGAGGGTCCATGGAAGTATTCTTATCCCCTATCCACAGGAATAAAGGACAATAATTAGTCAGCAAATTATTTGCTTTTAAGATACTAAAAGAATGACGAATATGAGGATTAAACAACAAATAAGATTTACACAACATTAAATTCTTAAAATATATACTTGCGTTTTTAGGGAAGCAGACGTAAGGAACATTTGTTCTGGATAGCAACTTTCTATATTTCTTGGCTATCAAAAAATCTCCAAATAAATTAAAAGTGTACTTAAAGGTATTAAATGGCAGAAGAATTTATTTTCAATAGTATTTACGCCGTAACAACGTCATTGGTAAAAAAATGCAAATTCTCATTATCAAATTTTTCTATATATAAAAATCATATTATAAAGTGTAGGTTGAGTGCATTATGATTATTTTGGAGTTCGGTAAATTTTGACACTATTTTAACTTTTTTTTTAGTCTACATTAAATATACGAATTTATTACTAAATAAGGAAACAGGGTATTTGTTACAAACAAAGATAACAATAGAAACTCGTTTCCTTACTTACTGAACACTTTATATAGTAAAACTAAAAAGAAAAACGAAAATTTGTAATAACTTAGTTCAAATTTATTATTGAATTCGGAACGTTTGCTTTAAAATCGCTAAGGATAAGGAATTAAATTTAAGCACACTTATAGTTTACATTTTTATTATTCAACTTTTCAAAATGTTTTGGAAATACTCTAAATTTCAAACATATGTTTAAATAAAGCTTAAAATATATATTAGTTAAAAAAAAAAATTGTTACAACAGCTATATTTTGTAACATCTATGTGTAAATATCCGTTATAGTTAAACAAAAAATTATATTTTGGTGTAAGAAAATAACCATTTTTCGTTTTATAATTTTATGTTTCATTTTTTTTTTCAATTATTTATAGTATTTATTTAAAGTATAGACAATTTATATAAACTAGTAATGTTATATAAGAGGGGAGTTAAAAGAAAAGAATAATTATTTTCAAATACATTGTGACTGTTTCATAAAAAAATTGTACTTGACGCCTACTAATTAAAAATATTGAATTTATTTAATTTTTAAAATTTTACTAACTTTTTCATATTACATACTAACCCAATACAAATCATTAATATATTTGTATGTAAATATATATAATTTAATATGTGATATTGTTGACAAAAAAAACGAATACCAGAAAAAAATACTTTGATTTTGCTAAAACAAATTTTTTTTCAATAAAAGAATTATTACTGGCCTAATTTGAAAATAAATTACTATTAAATAAAATTTTAATTTAGGATGTAATAAATGAGCCAACTTTTCACATTTAGATGCAATTTAAGAGGCTCTAAGCCTCTTCTCGTTCAAAAGTTGTTTTTTTCTCGTAAAACCTCATTATTTTATCAAGTTTTTCCGATATTACATACTACACATGTTACTCACATTTTTATTAGATATATTAAAAATATAACAGCTTTGATGTTTTAAATGTACTATTCACCATTATTGTAAAATGTGTTTCATTATTATGATCTAAACGACTCTGTATTTAGAGTGGTAGGTTTGTACAGTGACCAAAGAGACTTGGCCATTGTATTATACCATTTCATTAAACATTTACAAGAGTAACAATTTGTGCCAGAAATTTATAAAGTATTGAACAACTAGTTTACACAATTAATATTTTAGTGCGAATAAGTATGACAAATATTAAAACCTAGTCTGGCGTCTCGCTGGAGATTTCCATGACGTCGTCAACATTATTTGATCAAATAATCTGAACAGTAAATAACCCTATTGATGATTCTCGTGGGTTCCTGATAATGTTAACTTGCCTCTAAAACTTTATATCACTAAATTTTAACTCATAAAGTCTTCACGTTACTCAATTAATCTGTTTGTTGAGATTGTAACAAAAAATAAAAACCCATCTTAATACATTTTAGCTTCGATGCGAAGCTGAGAAGGTATTGGTTTTACTAAGATGTGTTTTTTTTTTTTTGTGTCTGTTACCACTTTATCTCAGCTCTCACCGAACCAATTTCTTTCAATGATACGTCAAAAGATCAAAAATTGTATCTAGTCGAAGACATTACCCTCAAAAATTGAAAAAAATTCCCTCGTTCCCCGTAAATGGGGGAAACCTCCAAAAAAATTACAAATTTAAAAATCGCTAATTTTCGAAATTTTTTCAATTTTTTTTACTTAAAAGTGCCATAACTTTTTCAAAAATGAATATATCAATATAATTCTTTTTTATATAGATGTGTAATATTATTACCTTTCGTTTGGTATATTTTTTTCATAAATTTAATTCTTAACCTGCCAACAAGGGGTGATTTAAAATGACAACTTTTTCAAAAAAAATTAACTTTTTCAACTTAACTTTTGAAAATGTTCCGGAAGGTCTGACACTTTTATATATATCTTAAATTAAAGCTAATGTAATATACTTTATTATGGAAAAAAAAAATTTCGGACTTTATCTTATCTTCATGGTGAAAATGGCTACCGAATGCTATTTTTGTGTGAAAATTTTCGATTTTGTATTTTCCATTTTTAACTTTATTATGCTATAACTTTTTGAAAAATGTATGAATCATTACAATTTTTTTATGAGAAGTAGTATTTATATAGATCTTTCATTCGACATACTGTTTTTTTAAATCGGACCATTTCCCTAAATACAGGGGGGATTCAAAACATAAAAATGCATATAGAAAGTAGAACTTTTTCAACGTAACTTTTGAAAGTGTTCCGGAAGGTCTGACACTTTTATATATATCTTAAATTAAAGCTAATGTAATATACTTTATAATGGTAAAAAAAAATTTCGGACTTTATTTTATCATCACGGTGAAAATGGCTACCAAATCATATTATTGTGTGAAAATTCTCGATTTTATTTTTAAAATTTTTAACTTTATAATGCTATGACATATTGAAAAGTGTATGGATCAACATTATTTTTTTATGAGAAATAATATTTTTTAATAATCCCTTTTTCATTCTACATACTTTATCTTAATTAGGATATTAATAATGAACTAGCAGATCATGTAGCTTTTGGAATAGTCCACCAATTTTTTAAAATTAAACACTATCTAAAGATTTGCATCGAAGCGTTTTTTTTTTATAGTGATTTTAATCACTGTCAGATATCATTATACTTGATCCATCTATACCACGTCACCACTGTGCCGCGACCCCCCTGTGCTGGGTTTTTTAATATTACTGTGGTTTAATATCAACCATAAGAGGAAATAAATTAAAATTGGGAGGTCAAATGATATTTTTTTTATATTTTTCTCCACTATAAAATATGTTTTTGTACAATATATATAAATTTTATAGTTTTTACCAAACCAAACCCCAAGCCTCCATCAATTTCCACCTATGGAATTAACATTGGTAAAGTGTCACTGAAGTTAAAAATCTAAAGCATATTAAGTGCTAAATTCGAATAATTTTTATCAATTTTTCAATATTGAATATTAAACATGTAATTACTTTTGCCATTGAATTTCAACTCCTAACTTTTTCTTTACAGCATCCCTTTAATTTCGCTAATATGGCTATTCTGTAATCAATTAAACTTTACTAATAATTTGTTTACTAAACTTAAAACATTGCTGGATACAGTTTATCATTCTGAAACTAATGATACAACCTAGAAGAAAGTTAAATTGGACCCATTGAAAATGCTCAAACTAATTTAACATACAAAACAATTTACATGAAATATCAAACCATCAAGGACAGTGAGATTTAAAGTTTAAATATATTTTTACAATTTGAATTCGATAGATAAGTGTATAATTAAACGGTTTGGTGCAGAATTGTGTCTACTGGCATGTATACTTGGGAATATTGGTGTCATTTCCTATCACAACAAAAATAATTATTTTGGTTTGGAGAAGCTTATGAAGATTTTCTTTTAATAAAATTTTACTTATAACACCATTGATTATGTTAAAATACAGCTACCTTTTATTTTATCATAAAATGTAATTATTTTTAATAATTATACACATAACAAAATATAAAGATAAAACGGTATAATAAAATGGCCAAAATAATGGAAATAGACTTTATTTTTTAAAGACTACAATTAATGTTTTAATATAATCATAAAACAAATTCATAGTACATTTAATTCGATTATTTAATATTAACATTTCCCTAGGAATATAAATAAAATAGTACTTAAAAATGTACTACTAAATTAATAAATAATTATTTAATGTATATTCAGAAGTTGTTCATTGCTCAAGCATTAATTATAAATGGGTTTTTATCTTAATTTACTTATTCACTATAAATGAAATCATTAAAACTATGTTGTATAAAATTAACAATTTGCGCGAAATAGATTATTTTATAGAAAAAATTTATAAGTGACTGATATCCTATGTCCATCATAATAGTATAGCTTTTAAAATTAAATTTAAATTGTACAAAAATAACTATACATCCGTAAGAGTAAATGATAAACTGAATATTTCACAATATACAAATACAAATAACAATGTATATTCAATACAGTAATTCTTAATTAATTGCAGTCTTACTTCTTAACACAAAAAGTTCAAAGGCATTAAAATTATTGCAATAATTAATATTATTATATGGTAAATATATAAACTAATAATTAATAATAGGAATAAATCATAAATGAAATTATAATAGTTAAATATTAAGATGAACATATTATACAGCCACATTTAAATCACAAACATAAAATTAGCACACACATTTTAAGTAATACACAATATTTAAAGTAATTCTAAGGTATCACATTATTGACAAATCGACACTTTATTGTTATTAATAACTAAATGTTATTAATATATAACTTAACATAAATTTTCACTAACCAAAAGCAAGTTATGGAATGACAGAAAATAAAATAAATACTGCTGCTAGTTTATGAATTAAAGGAAAAATGTTAAATGCCTCTAATTATAAGTAAATTCAAAATTAAAATCTTTTCTAATTAGTTATTCAAGGTGAAAAAAAGTATTAAGTAATAAGATGTAATATTAACAAATTTTTTTAGTTAGAATAGTTATTTTCATAATTATAAAAAAAGTATTTTTTACAATATGTTGTAAAAAAATTAAGAAATTCGTAAATTATTTATTTACTTAATAACTATATAGATAAACATTTTAAATTAACATTTATCCAGTAGTGATTTATACAATTACATATTTCATAACAATAACTTTCATGAAATATCTATTGAATTCTTTAATTTTTCAATAATTTACACTTGACATAAAAATAATTGTGTACGCATACATAAAATAGGCTTGATAACATTTATAGACAAACCTAAGTATTACAAATTTAATTATTGACACTACCTAATTATATAACCTAAGTAAATATAAAATTGAATATGAATAATTTAAAGGATGAGAATTAATGTAAATGCTTAAAAAAATTGAAGCATTCTAATATTATATTCTAAAAATTATATTATTCTTCAAGCATTGTACATAAATATTTAGTTTTAATTTTAATAATTCTATAAAGTTCCTAAAAAATATATATATATTTGTTCAAGATTTCATCAAAAAGTATCTTAGTATGATACATTAATTAGTTCCAGTTTTTATAAAACTAATATTTAATTTTTTGTATGGAAATCAATCAATATAACCCCAACAGTGATTTTATGAAAATGAAAATTATTGAATAAAATTTTTGTCACATGATATACGAATTTAAATAGAAAATGTGTATAAGATGCCTAAAAGAAACAAAACTAGATAATAAATTTTAAATTAATCAAAGCTAGTTAGAGATTGGAATTTTTTTAGGACGGAAAAACAACAATCATATTTAATGAAATCAGAATAATAATCAAAGACTTAAAAATTACTTTTTACTTTTAAATTATTCTTATTTTACGCATTCATTACAATACCGTACATAACATTTCAAATTAACTAAAAAAATTTAATACAGGTACAAATTTCAGTCCAAGTACTAAAGATTGGTCTATCTAAATCAAATAATTGTTTATACATAGAATATTTTTAAATGTGTGTTTTTATTAAATTACTGACAACTATAAAGTTCAATAACTGTTCAATCAAAATATTTGAGAAAATTATTTCAAGTAATTTTAAATTTAATATTAATATACATAATTATAATAATTTGTAATTTAACTTTTAAATTAATCATTTTATAGTAAAAATACTTAATTTTAAGTTTACTGTTATAATAAAACTAACCACAAAAGATATTTTTCTTTAAAAAAAAAAAAAATATATAATAATATAGTAAAATTAAATAATACTGGCAGTCAGGATTGACAACAGTTATTTTTGTAAACTTAAGGTATATTTTTGCTAGACATACATATTAATACAGTATATTATATGATTGATGATTTGTCTATCATTATTGTAAAGAAGTTCTTAACAAGAAAATTTATGTCACAATCTTCAATGTTTGTTAGAGATATTTTTAGTTAGAATAAATTTAATTTTATTAATTTAATAAATAATTAATAATATTTAATATTATAAACTGCTATAAACTTTCTTATGTTATAAAGTAGTAAGCTAATTTGGTATGATCATAAATGTTTAAAAAATTATTATTTAGATTTAATAATTATATAGATTAATAATTAATCATTTAGTAAAAAATAAGTAAAAAAATTTTTTATTTGTTTGTGATATAGTACAATAGAAAATAATTAAAATAAAGACAAAATTTATTTTATGTACATAAAATAAGTTAGGACAAAAAATTACATAATATTAAAATTAAAAATTCACATAAATGTATAATTTTTTATCTATAAATCTTCTTCTTATTTATTTTTTTAGTTTTAATAAAAAAATAAACTAATAAAATAGAAGAAAAAGTCATGGTTATATTTTTTTTTAGCAATGATATTATTTAGGCCAATAATTAACTGAGAAAGAGAATGACAGTAATAATAATTTCAAATGTAAAATACATTATGTTTACGGACACTGTTTGTGTGTTCGTTATAAAAATAATTTTGTTGATTGTTGTTCTTAAACTAATAAGGCTACCTTCGACTTATTAATCCATTCGAGTTATTTTGATGAGCATTTGGTGATAATTCAAATTCTACTAGCAACGGAAAATGATCTGGAAAATATACCATTTAATATTATTTGAGAATATACTATTCTTAAGCTTATAACTAGTTTAATTTTACCTGATGGTATATGTGGGTGAGGACAGCCCAGTACTTTATTTTCTTTAAACCATTCAGGAGCTAAAGGTCCAAGTAAACCAAGTGGTGTCATAGTATGTCTAGTATAAAAAATATAATCGATGATTCCCTTGAAATTAAATCTGGAAAAAAAAATTGTTATTTATATTATCAACATAATATTTTTTATTAAATATTTTACGTGTAATTAGTAAATGGCATAATATTTTCATAAGCAGAAGATAACTTGAAAGAATGAGTGAATTCATTTGGTCTATCACAAGTAGAAATTTTTTGTAAAAGTGTCTTATATTGCAGATCTTTAAAGTCTTGATGATCAGATGAAACTTTACCAGCTGATAAAAACTCTATTACTCCTAAATAAAAATAAAAAAATTAATTTTTTCACTTGTATTGTCTTATAAAAACTTAATTTACCAGAATCAGGTAAAGAATTAAAGTCACCACATAACAACAATTGAATAGGCGGTTGCTGTTGATTAGCATTACGATAATTACGATTAGCGTCTTCTAAAATATTATTTAATTCACTAGCTAACATCATTATCTGAATAAGCTTAACATCACAAAATTCTGGATCCCAATGAATGTGAGCTGTGCATACTAGTATTGGTTGTTGAACTTCTGATGGTAATGCTGTCAAAAAAATAAAATAAAATTGTTAATTTTTAATCTAATAATATATATATAAGACTAATATAATTTAACACTTAATCAACTATTTGATACTAAATATTACAGGGGTATCCTAATAATATTTGGTAAAATTTTATATATATTCTTATCAATCCTATTACGCTTCATATTATTACTATTAATAATTAAAAATTAACTATATGAAAATGTTTACATAAGTTATGATATTCATTAACAATAACCATTCATCAATTTTCTTTATAAATAATTATCATAAATTAGTTTTGCTGTAATATTACAAATATAATTTTGTTAAATATACGGCGCAATTAATTGGTACAGTTGAAATAATGACTGTTTAGAAAAATAAATAAAATTCTAATAATGTAGTTAAATTTGAAAAATAAATCAGAATTAAATTATGTTCAATTTAAGTTTTTTATCATGATATAAATAAATAACATGTATTTTTAATAGTTTGTAAATATTCTCCTCATTTTAATATTGTATTTTTTGTTGAGTATACTTCAAATACTGATTTTATAATAATTAACTCAAGAGTATCCATTAAATATTTAAAAACACATTCTAAATAAATAATACCAATACCACACCATGTAAAATCCATATATATATTTTAATTTGAAATTATCTTATGATAGTAACAACCTTATTAATAGGAATATGTTAAAATAACTAACTCAAATCAATTAAAATAACAAAGTTTCAGATAAATATAAAATGATATTCTATTCTATTATAGATTTTATTATCATCTAAGGTTTTGTTTTAAAACATAATGAGTAAATTATTTAATAAAAAATACAGTATGATTATGACAACAAGATTGCAAAAAAATTGAGTAATTTCGGTATTAGCGACAAAATACTTTCAGTCAGCAGAAAAATTACCAAAATGTGTATTGCATATAAACTATGCTGACGAATGATAACATTCATTAAGGATTAATATAAATAACACATTTATTGAATCCTACATGTTTTTTAATGAGTTAAAAATCGATTAAAAAGTAAAAATAAAACTGACAATTATTTGATGAAAGTCAATACTTATATAAAAGGGGATTTTTTGACACACCTCCAGGCAAGTAAATAACAATACTCAGATCATAATAATTTATTATTTATGAAAAATAAATTCTATTCACAATTGTAATTTGACAGATATACTTTTTAGCTATTCTTTGATATAAAGATTATAAAAAAAATCTATAGCTTAGTGCAGCATAATTAATTCTTAATACTTGGGTGATATGAGTTTTTTATTATGCTGTATGGGACAATTCAAATGATTACTTATATAAAATTACCAAATAAACTGATTTAATCTCATAGCTATTAATAATCTATTATACAAATTAAATACACATTTTAATTAATTTTTAAAACCTTATTTAATTCATAATTCATGAGTTATAAGAGACATAACAGTAACTTTTATAACACTGCTTACATGTTGACACCTCAATCAGCCAAATATACTTATGTATTGCACTTTTAATATATTAAAATGAATTTATGTGTTACTGAACAGAATGATTTAGCAATATTACTCATATTTATTTTTTAATTAAATACAATATTTTTATTTGAAACTTTTTAATTTCTTTAATAAATTATTTTATTAGGCATTCTAATTCAAATTATAATATAATATACAAATTAAAATAATATTTATTTTACAAACATCTGTTATTTAAGATGATATTAAAATATAAAATAAATTTGTTAGTAAAAAGACATTGTGCTAATATAACATCACAGTACAAAGCACAAAGTTTTAAAGAAAAGGAATAATAATGATTAAAGCATTATACAAAAGTGTCAACATTTAATTTTATTTTTATAAATACATTGCTTAATTAACATTTATATATTTTATAAATTATTTAGTATAGTATAAATAAAGTGTAAAGACCACATATAATCGCACAAGGGTAAGCCATCAAATACTTTTGATCAGCATTACCAAACATAGCTACAAAGACTTTGGCAGCATTTGTACTACTCCATAAAACAGCTAAAAGAACCACAAGGGCACCAAAAATATTTTTGAGGTTTGTGAAAACAGCAAGTAGCGCAACTAGAACTACTGGTGTGAATGAATATCCCAATACAGAGAAAGTGGAAGTTAATGTTACTTCAGGTGAATCAGTCATTGCCCAAAGTAATGCATACATACAAACTGAAGTTAACACTGCGAGACCATAAACATAACTAAACATTAATTTTCCACCGGCTAATAGTAATAATGAAGTGTATGTTAAATATAAAGCAATAGGACCAATTACATCATAGTCGCCCAAAACTACACCACATCTGCCAGTAGGATCAAGTGAATGTAATAACCGCGTAAATATTTTATTGACATCTATCCCAAGTTCTTCAAGAAGCGGTGGCTCGTCATCTTCGCCAGTAAAATTAGTAGTAGACTGTTGATTCCATGATGATGTCGTATTGAATTGAGCTGGTTGCGAATAATCGTCAAAGTTCT
The DNA here is from genome assembly GCF_025091365.1 of Daktulosphaira vitifoliae. Classification (NCBI taxonomy): domain Eukaryota; kingdom Metazoa; phylum Arthropoda; class Insecta; order Hemiptera; family Phylloxeridae; genus Daktulosphaira; species Daktulosphaira vitifoliae. The sequence goes on from NW_026099580.1 coordinate 71,349, forward strand.
GATTATAATTCGAATACGGGCTAGAATGAAAGTCTAGTTTCTCATCAGGAACAAAAAAAGAAGTATTATCCTGATAAAACTGATTTTGATTCATAATTATTTATTTATAAGAAAAATAATGTATAATATAAAAAAAACTTAACATTGGGCAACATAACACAACGTACCAACAAAAAATTCGTATAATAATAGAGATAGAAATTAAAAAGACACGATAACATTTTGAATATTATGCATGATAACAATAACAGTGTAGCCACATAAAGAGATAAAAATTATTATTTGTAATACTTGAGATCCACTTATTAATTAAAAGTAACTACAACTTCATGTAATTTTATAAATTAACTTAAAATGGAACTTTTAAAATATTTTTATATAACTATAAATGCAATTTTACAATATGTTTAGGAAGACTAAAGGCTCTTAGCACCGTGTGGGTTTGGGATAATGGGTTATGATAAACGTATTACCTGTATGTCGCAGATTTAAATTGTTGCAAAAAAAAAATTTAGATTTGTCATAAACATGGCAGAGTTTTAGTGTTTTTTACACTTTAAGAACAAAGAAAAATTTGTTTTTTTATTGCAACAAATAGGTGTGCAAAATGAGAAATAGGAAATCAACTGCATTTTGTTTTATATTGTTGCATAAAACACTCATCATTGAAGTCCTAAATCATTGATTTCCTTTTTAAATCTTTTTTAGATAAATATTTTCTTATTTTATAATTCATTTTTAATAGATTAAACCTTTTTAAACATTTATAACTCTTATTATTTACAATCTACCTTTTCTAATTAAATACTGAGAACATTTATTTGATAACAAGATTGTAAGATAATTATCACTACTTATTGTGTTTATGTTTCATGGTTAAGTATACTAATTCACAGTTATACAGGTGATTCATTTTATGAACCGCTTAATTAATTGACAAATAAAAATAATATTGAAAACTTTTTTTGGTTTCTTTTAAGTACTAGTTTTTCTCAATTTATCAATTATAAATTATTTTTTATGTTCATCCCTTAGATTATTTAAAAGATTCACTATAAATGAATTACTCTGTATATAATTTAATGTCATAAAAAATGGTTTGCTTGATTTGCCATTAATATTTTGAATATAAGATTAGTTTAATCGTATGATCACAATAATCGTATTATAAATTATTTATTTTAATTTGAAATTTAAACTTAAAATAGAACTAATTTACAGTAAAAGTGAAACATAACAGTTACTAAAAATACATAACGCAATATATTAAAAAGCATAATGTTTTTTTTTTAATAATACATTTTAGACGAAATTATTGTCTTTGTTAATTAGTAAATTTCGAGAAGTTGATAAATTAAGAAAACTGAATTCCTAAAAATTATTTATTCTCAAGGTCGTGACTCATAAGTTATGAATCCTGTAGAGTAAAAATTATTTGTGAAACAAATTATTATCTAATTAAAAAGTTAACAAAAATTCGAAATACTGCTCGATGGAATTGAAATCCTAAATACAGTAGGCCATGTGTAACGTACGAGGTAGGATACACAGATCTATTGCCTTATTCACTTGTTAACGATGACCCGAGGTGTTTAATGATGGCTTTCACTTACAATGTCTTTTCAAATAGTGTATTATACGGCTAAGTAATTTTATTGTTTTTAACTACCGCCGTAATTAGTCTGACACTAGTTTAAAATACTATTAATTTCATACCTTGGTAAATAATTTTACCAACACTCCTAGTTTAGATATCAAGATCAACGTTTAGATTTAATTAGTACAGCCAAAAAAATTAATAGAAGATTAAATACAACCATAACAATTTTAACAGTAAGTCCTTAAATGGCATACTTACAATTTTCCCATGCAGTTTCGTTGGTTTTTAATAAAGCAGCTAAACCAATATTATCTCTTGGCATCACTCGATTTAACATATCATCAGACCCACTGGAATTTGCCATAGCTAGCTGATTGAATTCGATAAGGTGTTCTTTGATCAGTGTGAATCTACGCGTAACCACGACAGAAAAAACCCATTATTTTTATTAAATTATAAAACAATTAGAGTTTTTGATAAAGTTGAATTAATTAATACAAGATCAAATAAATTTGATGAAAAACGATTGATATTTAATACATTATACACAAGAATTGGTTCAAGTTATTATTATTTCATCATGTAAATGGTCAAGTTGAAAGATGATTTAACTATACATATAAGTTACTAAAACCATCGCTAATTAAATTTTATTTATTTTGGTAGATATTATTGAAATATAGACTATAAATTTAAATTTTGTTAAAATCGATTGATTGCCCAGTGTTCTGAATATTTATTGATCAAATCTATAAATACACAATGATTTTGACAAGATAAACTTTTCGCATACGTTGCTCAATGTTTATTGGTAAGATTCCAATTATATTTCTTCTTCGACATCTTTCAAAAAATGATAAACCAGAAAATATTTAGACACACGCGGGAAAAAATATTTTTTGGCAAGTATATTGTTTTGTAATAACATATCACAACGTTTCAAACTCAATAAAAATGCAACCAATTGGCTGTGTTTCTCTTTCGATAAAAACTATTTTTTAACGTGTTTGAAAATAAAAAAGCATTTAATGTGTTGTCAATATACAAGAGGTTTAATAATGCTAAATGAATGGATTTATATGTACTGACTTTATTGCTCGGAAAAATATTGCGCATCCATCGACTCGTTTCTTGTCATTCTCTGACATGGTCTTTGCTCTAGACTTGGGCGAGAATATACCATCATAACCGTCTTTCTTCAATTCGGGTAAAAAGAAGTTATAAAATTGATCCGTTTCGACTTCCTAAAGACACAGCAATTATAATTTTTAATTTTCGTTACCAAAAGAAGTAATAAAGTTTATCTTACCTGAAGTGTAATAATGTCTGCAGTATAATGTCTTATTTCGCCTAAGATTACTTTCTTCCTATACTCCCAGGTTAATGCCCAAGACGGACAGTATCCATACATTTGAGTGGTTGCATACTTTTCGCACAACACGTTATAACACATCACCGTTACCGGACCTGTAAATAAGAATAACGTTGATGACCATTAATTAAGTCAGCACGTCATACGCAGTTTGCATTAAATCTAGTGAAAAAATAAAAGCTACATATATTTCATCATTATTATAATATATCTGACTCACACGATGGTATATTTTTGTTCGGTCTAGACAAAGGTATCCACGGTCTTCCCGGAGGTAAAGGAACTCTCACTGTAACAATAAAATAGAAGGATAAATGAGAAAACTAGATACATAGTGAAAACAGTTGGTTTGAAATAGTTAAAAAAAATTGTAATGAGCGATAACAAATATTATACATATTCTCCGGCTTTATTTGTCCAGAAGACCAAAATGAGTAACATCATAAAGTGGTGCGCAATATGTATTTATGAATCTAATTACTAATTGAGTAAGATAAATTACGCGACAAAAAGGCAATCTAACAACTTCCGATTAATTAGCCTATATAGTTTTGCCACTGACGACCGATAATTACAATAATTAACATTTCATTTAACTGTGTACATATATTCAATATAATAATCAACTGATGCCACAAAGTTCCACCTAAAACTACTCGAGTGCATCAGTCCGCAGCGTTGAACATACTTTTATTTTTAAATGACAATATTTTATGGCCAACATATTATGTAAAATGTAACCTTCTTGTATAGACTACAATATATTATGTTTTAAAAATTTATATAAAAAAAAAATAAATAAATGAGTATTATATTTTAGGGGACATAGTTTCAAATTAAGAAAGAGAAAGGAAGAAGAGACTCGGCCTTTATAAAATAGTCCTACCGTTAATAAATATAAAATACCAATATTGGTCTTATTTTTACACAAAAGAGAACTAATTGAGTCGTAAAAGTGTTATTCTTCATACATAGAACATATTAAAGAAAAAAAATTCATTTCATATTATTTGTAGTCTACCTAACATTTTCATAAATTATTTTTTAATCAAATATTGTTTGAGAAAAAATTAAAACTTGATCAAATTCATAGTAAGTTATTTATTATATAATATTTTATAGTTAAACAAAAGAAATATCTTTTCAATTAACGTCATATATAAATTATGAAATGACAGTGTTAAAAGGTTCAATTGTTTCTGTTGATAAGCGTACGCATATAATACGTATATTTATTTAACTGTGTAATTAATACCAAACAGTTTTCTTCATTACAAATTGTATACGCACAGAACAAAGCCTCCTATCCCACATTCATGTTGACTATGTTTGTCTAGTTCAATAAAGCACAACGAATAATGAGAAAAACATTTATTAACGATAAAAAAACAATAAAATTTAACATTTAAACATCACAGCGAATTGTTATCCTCGATATTCAACTTATTTTTAATTAATTTTTCCATATTTTCCTAGAATTTACTGATGTTTAAACAAAACTCGAGATGGATTTATAACTAAAATATTTTTATTGAACGTGATTTAAGTCAGGACTGAAAATATATTCTTCAGAGTTTAACGATTTATTTCATACAAGGACAATCGTTATTTTAAATTGTGATTTTTTTTTTAATCTCGCTCGAGTATCGACGTCGAGAGTTAAAAATATAATTTTCAAAGTTCAATACCAACGGTACTTCTACTTGGTTTAATTTAGCCATTGCTGAAAAATTTCATTATTAAAAATACACGATACTCTTTCTCCTTCAGCTACCTGCTTTCAAATAACGTCCTTCCAGAAACGCATATCGCCCGTTTCTCGATGTAATAGATTATTACTCTACACACGAGCATCGCGATTGAAAAATATAATAAATAAAAATACGTGACGATATATGTAAAAAACAATGGGATCTATCTCTTGTGTGTGTGCGTGTGTGGCAATTCGGACAGCTACTGGTGTTTAAACACGTTTTATAACTATTATTGCCCATGAGGTATTGTTGTTGGTTTTTCTTGTGCGGTTTTCAATTGTTCTAACCGGTGTGATCTTAACACACATAAAAGCGACAGACCGTTATATTTAATTTGTCAGGATGATCTGCTGGTGTGAATAACAGTTACTCCAGAATTCCTTTTATCTATTCTCCCTGTATTTGATTAAAAGTAGAGAAAAAAATCAACAATATTATACCACAAACAGGACTTGTCAAAACTCGACGAGATACGTGAGTTTTCATGGTAACTTAATGCGCAACGGATAGACTATATTGACAGGATTGCACAGCTCAAAGAAATCCGATAAGTATCAACTGTGAGATTATAGGCACATAAAAAATTATGATCCGTTCGTCGGTTTACAGCTAACCCAAATGAAAAAATCGAACCTGAAGACATCATTAATTTATGCTTGCTAATAACAAACGGTATGTTACAAAGCATTAAAAACAAACAGCATAATAAAGCAGTTTTACAATAATATGGAATATTATTAATAATATAATTAATAATAATAAAATACGTTTCCATATAACAATACGGAAATGAAAACAGTTTTTAATTAGATAATTGAAATTTCTTGGTTAATAACAATTTGGCGTAGAAAAAATATTTTTATGATGTAAAATTTGTTCGATTCAAATTATTATTATTTTGTTTTTCAAAATACAAATAATTTTTTATTTAAGGTTACATTTTTTCATGCCGCAATATATAATGCGTCAGCAATAATGAATCGTAAATTATAGTAATTAAACTTATTTTTGTTCTACAATGCATTTTGTTATTTGATCAATTGTAAGTGTTCATTACTTTCGACACTTTAATAAATAAAATTGAAACACAAAAAAATGTTCAAATACAATTGATTAATAGAAAATAAAGCTAAATACATCAAAACGATTACGATTTCATTAATTGTCTACAATAAGTATTTATTTAAGCTTATATTAAGTCATAAACTATAAATCTTTTAGCAGAATTTTTTTGTTATCTTACTTTTCAAGAGAAAAAGGGGACAAGTAAAAATATTTTGAGGGACGAGTACTGAAGTTTTTCTATGAAGACAGTAAGTGGTTCTTCCTTAAATAAGTCATTGCGGTGTGTCTCACACGGTTGTTCAGATTAAAACTTTTAATTTATTAATTTTTTAAGCTTACAAGGCATACTAGATTTTTTCGTCTATACATCGAATGACTATTAAATTGTTTTCAACAACAATAAAATGTTATACAACATTACACGACTGAAAGTAAACAATGAATTTTATAGGTATTAAAACGTATATTAAGTCGGATGACATTTTTGAAATCGTCGTAGCTATTTGAATTATTTATGAACGTAAAGATTTACTATTTAAGTATCCTTAACGAGGGTGGCCGATTATTTTAACATACCAAATCAGTACTAACGGTATCGTTTTTGCGTGTGTGTTGGTGCACCCGAAACTAATAATTGCAAACTCTTGTAGGTGTGTACTGTTGTACATTTGTTCAATATTTAAAAAATAACAGAATATACAAATAAGGTCGTTAACTATTAAAAAAAATAGACATACCAAGCAAACTAAGTAAAAATTGTTTTTTTTTTTCAATTTCGATTATCTTTATAGTACAAAAACTTATATTTGAACTTTAGCTTAGAGACAACAGTTTTATGAATTAGAAATAATCCAATTCGGTAAGATTCTCTAAATGAGAAAATAAATCTAATACTAATTTAAAAATAACTTAATTGTACAGGAACATACGAGTCTGTAAAATCAGATGAATAACACTGTTCAGAATACCGTGTGTGTTTTAGATGAAATAATATGATAGCGCACTATAAAAAGCGCATTTAACTGTCTAGAGTAGTATGTCATTGTAAGGGCAATTTGATATAATAAAGATAAATAAATTGAAAATCAACGAGACGTATAAAGCCATAACGTGAACTATATTAATAAATGATTTTTACAGCACATTAAATGAGAGATTGACTTCAATTGCATTTAGCGATTAAATGCCAGCTAGACTAGGAATGAAACTCGAGTAATACATAAATAACGAGAAATTTAATGATATTAAAAGCTGATTAGGTTATCATAATAATTAAATTGAAGAGCAAGTCATAAGCGAACTGATATCTTTTCTAGATGAATACACATAACAATTTCAAAACTAATGCTGACGACAAGTCGGGATTCCTCGACTTGATTAAGCATTCATTTGAATTCGAAGCGTATGGGCTAATTAATTAAAAAATGTATTTTAAGAATTTTCACTAATGTTTATTGGTATTTTTAAATCGTTAGAGAACCTTCAATAAATTTAATGTCAATGTAAAATAGGTAATTTATATACAAATGTATTGATAACTCCCAATGTTAAGTACCCATAACTTGAAACGTATGACATTAGATGGAAACGGTAGTACATATAAGATAAATAAAAACATAGGAGGCATTTATAGATATTGTCAAATTGGAACAGAATGGAACATATTGTAGTGAAAGTAGGCGAATTATAACGAGAAAGTCAAACGGAGTCATTACAGCAGTTTGCTCCACATTTAATGTTATCGAGTACCTCTCTTCTTCTTATTCCGTTTACCACGGTGAGTAATTTTCTTTTTTTTTCCCTTCCGTTCTCTCACCTGTTTCTCGGTGTTACAGTGTCAACACCGACTACTAAACCTGAGCAATAATTGCCCGAAAGACAATGATGCGCCTCCCCGTCGATTCGTGACCAAATCACAATCGATTTGCACGT